>NC_037669.1:156419453-156716681 GCF_003255815.1 Theropithecus gelada
AAACCCTTCTCTAAAAAAAAAAAAAAAAAAAAAAAAAAAAAAAAAAAAAAAAAAAAAGAAAAAAAAATTCAGGGCTTGGTGGCAGGTGCCTGTAGTCCCAGCTACTCAGGAGGCTGAGGCAGGAGAATGGCGTGAACCTGGGAGGCGGAGCTTGCAGTGAGCCGAGTGAGCCACTGCATTCCAGCCTGGGTGACAGAGCAAGACTCCATCTCAAAAAAAAAAAAAACAAAACAAAGCAAAACAAAATAAAACAAAAAACAAAAAACAACTCTAGAAAGTCTCCCAGCTGGCCTCACTTAGGCAGCACACTGCTGCGGCAACAGGCTGGCCTGAGCCTCTCTCAGCCGCTTTCATAGGCACTGTAATCTTCTGATCATCTTCTACTCCTTTTCTTTGTTATTTCCTGGCAGTAGCCATTGCAGATGTGTCTTCTGAAGTTCCTCTTCCTGGCCTCTGCTGGATTTTCCTCTCTTTTGTCTCCTGCTCCCATTGCAGGAAGCGCCACAATGTCCATCCTGCCTGCTTTCATTTGTGTTACTGGAAGGAAAAAGGAATTATGTACTTCCCACCAGCTCCAACTCAGCTGGCACTAGACATTGTGTAGACTGATGTAATGTTACCAAGGAGGAAATTATTAAAAGGATGAGGCTAATTTTCTAATTCACACCTGCGGAGCAAATCTGATGGTGCTTGCACAGATCTTTAATGAAACAACATTGTTTAAAAAGTTTCCAGATAAATTCATTACTAATTGATTTTTGAACTGTGGAAAAAGATAATACAGAGAGATGAGATATTAGCTTCCCTCTGGCCTGACTCCCCCACGAGCTTTCCAGTTCCTTAGTCCCCTTTTCCATGGAAAATCGATAGCAGCTTTCCGAATTGGTGTTGCAGACAGTAAGGCCCACATAAAGGCCTGTGTTTGGATGGGATGTGTTTTCTTTCTGCTTCAGTTTTCCATCATTTGGGCACTGCTGTGAGTTCTTAGTGAAAGCCATGGATTTCCATGGTAGAATTGGAAGATTCATTTTGTGACACAAGAGAAAGGCAGCAAGCAGGAGAAATGCACTTGGGCTCAGGTTGGGCGTCTTCAAAACGGGCGGGTCTGTAGTGGGAATGTAGGGGCACAGCCCTCCCTTTAACTTCAGAGAGACTTCTCAGACTCCCCCAACACCAACGTATGCATTCTTTATGTATACTTATATATTCTTTGATTGGGACGACTGGAAGTTTCTTATTCTTATATAAAGTATAAGTAAAAGCATTTCATATAAATTTCTGTTTTTAAAAAGTTGGCCTGAAACATGTAATCCAATTTAAAACTGAGTGCCAGTTATGCAAAGCCACCTCTATGATAAGCCCCCCAGCCCTTCTTCACCCAGGTTGCCATGTTCCTATCCCTCCTCTTTAGAATTTTTGAAGATGCAGCTCCTGGGTGTTGAACTCCTGGGCTAGTCAGAGAGGTTCTTCTTGTATCATCTCCTTGCAGCTGATGGATTCCATCTGTTTTCTATGAATTTAAAGGAATTTTGAGAATCAATAGAGTTCCAGATCTCAGGAGAAATAGCTTTGGCTTAAAGGGCCTTTACTCCAAGTCTGGCTTGTAAATATATTGAGGAAGCTGGCCTCAACTTGAGGTGCCCTTCATAGATCCAACTGGTAGACTTTGCCAGGTCCTCTGCTGCATGCTGGTGAGCCAATAAGACCTACTTTTGGACCTACTTTTGTGCTCCCAGAGCTCACAGCTGGTGAGATGGACGTACCATGACAGGGAGGCTCAAAATGCTACGACCTCCTTAAGGGCAGATGTCTCCTTCAATCTTGGGGACCCCAGGAAGACTTCCAGAGGAGGGGCTGCTGGGCTGAGCCTAGAAGGAGGGATGGCTATGCCCACTTTTTTTTTTTTTTTTTTTTGAGACGGAATCTCACTCTGTTGCCCAGGCTGGAGTGCAGTGGCACGATCTCAGCTCACTGCAAGCTCTGCCTCCTGAGTTCACCCCATTCTCCTGTCTCAGCCTCCTGAGTAGCTGGGACTACAGGTGCCCGCCACCACGCCTGGCTAATTTTTTGTATTTTTTTTCGTAGAGTCGGGGTTTCACTGTGTTCGCAAGGATGGTCTCGATCTCCTGACCTCATGATCCACCTGCCTTGGCCTCCCAAAGTGCTGGGGTTACAGGAGTGAGCCACTGCGCCTGGCGACTATGCCCACTCTTTAACTCGTAAACTTTTTCCTCCAGGGAGCCTCATACATCCTCTGTGGCCCCCACCCTGGGATTTGATATGGAATAATCTCTTATTATATTGGGATCTTTGCAGGATTTTTCTGCTCTTCTTGTCAATGTATATTTAACTCTACTTTATCCCCACTCCGCTTACAAACTCTCACCCTGGCTCTTAGGGGTCTGCTAGGCTAGTTCTCAGTATGGTGTTGATGATAATAACAGTTCCAAAGTTCACTCTCCAACTGTTATTCCCATTTTCACCTTTCTTAAAGAGATTAATACAAGGGAGGTTAGACTTAGAGTCCGGGAGGTGTTGTTGGTGTGGACATTTCCTTGGCTCTTAAAATGATGTTTAAGGATTCACTAACTCTGGCTTCTGTAAGACTTGCTTTTCTCAGAGGTTTGGACATTGAGTGCCCCCTTAGGAGGCTTGCTACGGTGTGTGTGTGGATATGGGAGGGCACCGTCTGGTCCATGAAGGCCAGTGTGAAAGCCCTGTTCTGCCAAGGTGTTGTTTACAGGGGCAGGAGCACTGATCTACGGTCTGCCACTGACCATTTTGGGCAAGGTATTATCCCCTCAGTTTCTACCACTGTAAATTGCAAGGGTTGAAAACCAACTCTGAGAGTTTCTGTAGCTCAATCATTCTGGGCATGTCTGTATTGGATGCTTTTTCACTCCTCATTTTTTAGGGCAATATGGAAACCACTAGCGCCCTGCCAGAAAATGAATTTAATTTATCAAGGGTGTAACCATGTATTTTTATGCAGTTTGTAAAATAATATTAATTGCAATGATGTCAATAACGACCTGAAATTTTATGGGACTTCTCCAGTTTACAGTGTTTTTAAATCCTTGATCAGTTTGGGTCTCTAAGTCATCTCTATGAGGTGCCATCTGTGAGCACTTCACCGTATGCAATGTAGTTTTGTCTTGTCCTTTAACCCTCTCAAGAATTCTATGAGGCAAATATTATTATTATCTCAACATTTCAGATGAGGAGTCTGAAGCTCAGAGAGGTAAAATATCTTGCCTGAGGTCACGCAGCTAGTGTAAGTCTTTGGAGGACAGTCTCATTCCATGGCAGTAGTGTGCCACTTTCATTCTCTCTGAACCCCTCTTATTCCAGATACCTTTTAGTTGGCTATGCACTATTGCTGAGCAGTGGGGTGGAGGGGCTGCTGTGTTTTTAGCTCTGAACAGCTTATAGTGCCAGGTCACTGTGAAATTTCTTTGTGATTTGACCATGAGGCAGTATGACCTACCAGAGTTGGATGAGCCTGGGCAATGTGGGATGCTGTTTGTTGGGGAACGTAGCTAAGGATATGAACTGGGAATACAGCATGAAGAGAGAAAATGACAACAGTTATGTAATTTGGTGGAGAACAGAACAAAAGTGGGACTTTTAGAGCAATTGAAGAGAGGTCTGAATAGTTGAGAGACTGGCTTTAGAGGCAACTAAAACTCCAAGGAGTCATAAGGAAAAGAGAAAAAGATTCTTGCTTCTTGACCAGAATAACAGGAAAGTTAAGGGGGATTGAACGTAAGTGTCCAAACGTTTGGAAGACAGTGGCAGGCTTTTGTAGAATTTCACTGAAGAAGACACACAGAGGACTGGTTAAATTGGAGCACTTCAGAAGGCAGACACTTGGTTAGCTTCTAGGAAGGATTTCTTGGATGCCAGGCATTTCTAATGCTGTAACAGATGTCAAACTACTTGCAATGAACAGGATATCAGTCAAGTCACTTGGGTGCCCAGCACTCTTGTACATGCTTTCTAAGTTTGGGGAATTTCTCATTTTCTGAGTCTGTACCTCAAGTGGAAAGCCAGAAATGGGCTTTCCAAGCTTCCCTTGTGTAGAGTGCAGGTCTAAGTTCCTTCCAACCAGAGACACCTGTGTCTGGCTTCATTTAGGAGGCCAGTGATGCTAGGAAGCAGGTGTCCAGAGGAATTTGTTCTGTTGAGAGAAGGGACATAGATATTTAGCATCTAGATGCAGCAATCACAGAGTTGATTGTGGAAACACACAGTTCTCAGTGCTGTGGGTGGGACCTGTGGTTTCTGTGTCAATTGGGATGCTGATGGGGATGCCATAAAAGCAGTCTGGAGGATAGTGTGGTTGATCCACTGTTCCTGGCTATAGGGCTTCCCAGAGACACTCACAGAGAACTAGCAACACTTTTTAATAATTTCATTTTCTTTTTAAATCAGCTAGGGAATGTTCTTTTGTCCACACCTAAGAACCTTGACTGGTACAACAGGTAACTGAGGGAGCTTATGGAATCTCTGGAGACTTTTAGAAATAGGAGAAACACTTGGCTGTCAGTTCAGCATGATCACAGTATGTATCAGTCAGGGTTCTTGGTTGCAAACAACTGAAACCAACTCTTTGTATTTTAAGCAGAAAAGGAATCTATTGAGGTTTCAGTGATTCAGTGAGATGCTAAAGAATCAATTTGAAATGTGGACAGAAACTGAGAGCTTGAGTTAAGAACTCTCTTAGGACAACTGGGCCAGGAAGCATCCTTTGCTTCTCTAGGATAGCGCTTGACCTGTCATTAGACACCAGGAATTAGATACCCTCATGGCTGCCAGGAAAAAACCTGACTATCCCAGAGTCTTCACACCACTCACTCCAGCTTCTGGATGAAGGGTCTATCTGTCTGAATTTCCAGGGAATACAGACAGGCAGAACCCCCAACCTTTGGACTTCTGAGGTAAGAGGCTGGTTACTGAATCCTACCAGCACTAACGTAGGGCAACATTGACTCAAAGAGAAGTGGGAGTTAGATACAGCAATAATAGATGTCCACACTGGGGCTGGAAAAGGCAGTCACATGCAGCCTCACTGATCCTTGCATGGTTACCTATGAGTGTGTCCTCAGACCTGGGACATTTTCTTATATAGAGATAAAAAGCCGTCACGGCCTTTGCTGGACTGATTGCCCTGTTTGGGAGTATCTTTCCCTGTTCTAGGTTTGATATGAACTTTTTTGTTTTGCTTAAGCGTATGCATCATGTGGCACCACACCTGGCAATCCCACTGCTATATCTCTTCAGAACACGATCCTTTGCCTTTAATATAAGAGGAGTGCATGCAGACAATCCCCCCGCCTCAGCTCCAGGGCTGGCTTACTGGCCATGGGCGACCAGTGGTCACTGTTGAAGCTGACCTTGCTCTGTCTTTTCTCTAAAATGCTGTTCCAACCAGTGCATCTGGGAGTTGTGTCTTTCTTGGTGATCTTGACGTCTACAAACCATGCAGTGGGTTGACATTTTGATACTGCTGCTTCTGGTGATATGCAACAGGTCTCACTTGCTTGACAAGGGCACATGTCTTTAGTTTAATGCTGTAAGATGTTGAGCTGTAAGAGATAAATGAAGGACAAACTCCTAACAGATAAAGAGGCCTGTATTAGTCAGGGTTCTTTAGAGGGACAGAACTAATGGAATAGTCATATATATAAAGGGGAGTTTGTTAAGTACTAACTCACATGATCACAATGTCCCACAATAGTCTGTCTGCAGGCTGAGGTGCAAGGAGAGCCAGTCCGAGCTTCAAAACTGAAGAACTTGGAGTCCGATGTTCGAGGACAGGAAGCATCCAGCACGGGAGAAAGATGTAGGCTGGGAGGCTAGGCCAGTCTCTCTTTTCACATTTTTCTGCCTGCTTATATTGTAGCCAGTCTGGCAGCTGATTAGATTATGCCCACCCAGATTAAGGGTGGGTCTGCCTTTCCCACTCAGTTACTCGAAAGTTAATCTCCTTTGGCAACACCCTCACAGACACACCTAGGATCAATACTTTGTATCCGTCAATCCAATCAGGTTGACACTCAGTATTAACCAGCAAAAGGCCTCCATGCTGCAAAAATCAATGATGGGACAAAAAAATCACTTTGTCCCATCCTGGCTTTTATTGTTTATTTACATACTCTATCCCCTTTTTATGTTAGATTCCCCCCCATATTTAAAGCAACTGCTGAAACAATGGTATCACATGCTCCATGATCCATCTATCCATCCATCCATCTATCCATCCATCCACCCATCTATCTATTCACCCAGTAAGCATTTACTATGAACCTCCTCTGGGCATGCCCCAGAAAGTTGCTGGTGATGCAAGAATTAATGAAGCAGTCTCTATTATTATTATTATATTTTTTGACACTGAGTTTCCCTCTTGTCACCCAGGCTGGAGTGCAACGGCATGATCTCAGCTCACTGCAACCTCCGCCTCCTGGGTTCAAGCGACTCTCCTGCCTCAGCCTCCCAAGTAGCTGGATTACAGGCGCCTGCCATCATACCCAGCTAATTTTTGTATTTTTAGTAGAGACGGGGTTTCACCATGTTGGCCGGGCTGGTCTTGAACTCCTGACCTCAGGTGATCGGCCCTCCTCGGCCTCCCAATCCCCTGTTGGGATTACAGGCGTGAGCCACTGTGCCTGGCCAGCACTATCTTTAAGGAGCTCAGTCAGTGAGGAAGTTGCTATGCAAACAGAGAATTACAATACAAGGTGTATTAGTTTTCTGCTGCTGTGCAAAAAGTCACCACAAATTTAGTGGCTTAAAACAACACTGATTTATTAGCTCACATTTCTGTGGATCAGAAACCCATCATGGTATATCAGTTCAGGGTATCACAAGGCTGAAATGGAGGTTTTGGCTGGACTGATTTCTTGTTTGGAGGCTGTGGAATAATTTACTTCCAAGCTCAGCCTTGTTGGCAGAATCCAGTTCCTCAAGGTCATAGGACTAAAATCCCCATTTCCTTGTTAGCTGTCAGCCAGAGACAGTTCTCAGCTCCTAGAGGCTGCTCTTAGATCCTTGCCCCAGGGTCCCTCCATCTCAGCAACGGAGAATCTTCCTCATGTTGAATCTCTCTGACTTTTATTTTTGCAACCAGCTGGAGAAAGCACTGTTTTTAAAGCACTCTTGTGATTAGGTCAAGACCACCTGGTTAATCTTCCTATTTTAAGGTCAACCAAATAGCATATGCTATATAACATAATGTAATTACAGGAGTATTATAATTGATGCAGGATTTTTCTCGACCCCTTTGTCAGACTTGCAACGGGGGTGCCCTGTTTACTTGGCTTGCTGGGCACAGCCCCTTGCTGGAGGGAGCATGTGAGTGAGTGAATGCAGGATCTGATCGGCTGCTTCAGGCACCAGCAGGAGCAGGCTCTGTGTGGGCCTCCCGGCAGTGACCCCGCCGGGGGTGCCTGCAACCCCTGCTGCCTCAGGGGTTGCTCTCTTACCTCTGCCGTCTGTGGACAGTGGTGTGTTATCAGCTCAGTGGGCCCCTTACCTCCCTGCATGGGGTGGCTGCCGTCCATTAGTGAGGGAAGAGGGCCAGTGTGACAGCGTTTTTTGGGTACCCACACTCGGTGGGTCCTGACTGTCTGGCATCCAAGAAGAATGAGGTCACCCAGAAACCTGAAGGATGATAATTTGATTAAGCAATGGGAAATGGCTCTTAGCAGAGAGGGGAGTTGGAGAGGGCACAAGACATGCAGATAGTCTTGCCCTGAAGTGCAGCTGTCTCTGGTCAGCTATTCCCTGAAGTTAAACCATCTCTCCGAAGTTAAGCTGCCTCTTCTCTGAAGTCCAGCTGTCCCTCTGAAGTCAAGTCACCTCTTTCCAGTCAAGCTGCTTCTCTCTCTTCTACTGACTGAGTCTGTGGTCTTTATAGGCACAGGATGTGGGGTGAAGTGGGCCATAGGTAGTTTTGGAAAAAAGACATTATTCAGAAAGAACCAATTGGGAGAGAGCCGGCAAACAGGGATAGAAGTTCTCACTTTGGGCTGTGGGTTTCAGGCTTTTCGGCTCAAAGGTGGGTTTCACTGGGGACCTGTCCCCAGTTGGCCTAGAATTTCTCTTCCTCCTGCCTCTATCATGATCACTGTCCCAGAAATTATGCAGAGCATAATTATGAAATTATGTACACTGGAAGGGGGTGTATGGAAAATCTTCGGGACATCACAGAATCCTGCCTACCTTGCAAAGTGGCATGTGCTATGTCTGGAGGCATACGCTATGTCTGGAGGCATACACAAGAAATCATAGGAGTACATAGTTTTGGAGGTGGGAGAAGCCAGGGAAGTCTTTTTGGAGGGCTATTATCTGCAGGGGTGCCTTTGGAAGGATGTCAAAGGCTATTCAGTTGAGAGGGCTGAGAAGCACTTAGCCCTACAAAGTGGAGATTGGTCATAGGACTATTCCAGCTAGAAGGAATGACTTATGTGGGGCCAGAGGTGTGACACAGCATGGTGTATTTGGAAATAACAAGTTTGGGATTACTAGAGAGTAAATATTTTCCAAGGAAGGGAGTGGCAAGATGGGGACCTGGAGAGGCCTGGAGGAGTCCAGACTAAGGATCTGGGAGAATCAGATCTTTGGGTCCTAGCACAAAATGTTTGATTTGGGGTGGGGCCCAATAATTTGCTTTTCTAACAAGTTCCCAGGTGATAATGATGCTGCTGGCCTGGGGCCACACTTTAAGAACTGGGGTTCTGCAGAATGAATGGGAAGAGAACAATTCTGTGGGTCCAGTAGGAGGTCATGGTACTAGTCATGCAGGCGATAATGAAGCTCTGACCAGGTTCAGAGCCAGGGCATTGAGAGTGGGTATAATGTGGAGTAAATGGGATTTAAAAAAAGATTTAGGAGGGAGGCAGTACTGGGGTGTGGGTGTGAGAGACAAGGCAGTTAGGGCTGACCCCTGCTCTGGAGAGAACTGGAAGGAATCTTAGCCATGACCCAATTCAGCCCGCTCATTCCTCAATGTGAGGCAATGTGAGGCCCAGGGAGAGCAAGTCACTCCTTCAGGATCACACAATTGTTGGTATTGTCACTGGGACAGGGGAACCAGATTCCCTGGACTCTGCAGCATAGCATTTGTGAATTAATTTGGAAGGAAGAAAACAAAATAAAACCAAGGTAGCCCCAGCTCTCCTAGAAACTCCTTGTCAGTCTCATTCCCCTGGCTCCTATCTCCTTTGTCTGCCACTTGGCCCAGCATGCTTCTGGGGTAAAGATCATTGCAGCCTGTGTACAAGAGGAGCAGGAAGTTCCTCGCCTGGACACAGACCAGTACAGGGTTCCTGAAGGAGAGGTCAAACTTGTCAAAGGTGTTTTAAGCCTCTTAACTGGTTTTCTTTCAGCCCTGGACTCTTGGTTGCAGGAGAATTTTCATAGCTGAGATACTCTACCAGTGACAAATTTGCTGAAGCCTGGAGACAAGATTGGGAAATTACAGCATGCTCCTTGGATTTCCAGAGGGACAATACTGAGCACGGACATTCCTTTTCACACACACGTACGATGGAGTGCACACACATGAGATGGAGATCAATCTTAACCCCCAAAGGTCCCTTTGTCTCACTGAAGTGCTTATTAAATGAATCTGTGTTTCCACTGGCAGCTCTGAGTCATCTAGAAAGGGAACACAATGCAGTGTCAGTCAGTATTTGTTACTGTCAGAGCCTTCCTCGCAGCCTGCCCTGCGTTTATTGTCTTTTTGGGGCCCGTTTTATCCATTTTCTGTGGGTAAAGTCATTAATCTTCCTCCTGGCTCGGGGGCTGTGCATCACTGACAGCTGGGGTCCTGGCTTCCTGGGCTGCTGGTTAAGGGCACCTCCGGGCCTCTCGCTGACGGAGTTTTGATTAGAAAGAGTAAAGAGCAGGCCAAGCCTTTAAGAGGACCCAGGAGGTGGGGTGTAAGTGTCTGTGGTCCCACAAGGCCCTGGGGATCAGTGGAAAAGGTCACCCTGTTTTTGAATCATCTGCAGTGCACCCTGACACCAAAATACACTTAGTCCTATGCAGAGTCACTTGATAAAGAGGCTAATGAAGTGGAAAGATGTCAGCAGAGCTAAGCGGGCCAGGCTCTCAGGGATGCACCATGATTCAACCTTCTGTTACCATGGAAACCAGGGAGGCTTGGCTTCCTTTTTTCTCTCCTTCCTTTTGGAAGGTCTCTCCTTGGTAACCTTGACCCTTTCACATTGGCAGCCAGAGATAAGAAATTCCATTTTCCCTTATCTGGTCATGGTTGGCTGGTAAGACTCTGATGGGTGTGTGATGGGGGAGGGGTGCTGGCCAGGGGCTCCGGAGTGCCTTAATTCAAATGCATAAAGTGGAGGGTGGGAGGCGATAGAAAAAGAACACAGTTAATTAAGGTTGATATTGCAGAGAAGGTTGTTTTCTGAATAATAAATTCTGTGGGCTTCAAAAACAAGTGCAATTAAAGGAGTGCAAAAAGGAGAGACAGTTGAAGGGCAGAGGAGGACCAGTTTTTTGGGGGGTCATAAGCGGGGTGCAGGGTGCATCTAAGAGACCCTCACTATGCTGGGATCTTGATACGCAGAACAAATACTGTGTTTGATGATGGTTTGTGACATTGCTGCCTGTACAAATGCCCTTTGCCTTGAGCAATCGAGTCATTTACATCCTTAGCTAATGAAGAAGGGCTTTGAAGTTGATCCAGAAGGGAAGATTGGCCTTAGGTTGCTATCAAGGAGAGGGCTTTTGCTTCAGTTTACTCTCAGAAATGTTGTTCCTGGGCAGATGTTTCCTCAGTCATGTTGTACATCACTTTTCAGTTCAAGTGCCCACTATACCTCTCTGTTCTCTGTGTCTTTTGGAATAAATTATTGATTGAAAAACATGTATAAATTCCTGGCCAGTTAAAGTTTGGTGCTCCTTGGGCTGGACATCCAATCCTGAATCAGACACAGGGGTGGGTGGCCAGTGACATGCAGTATTAACATAGCCCCCTTACCCACCCCTCAATAGTAATATGGGTTAGAACAAGTTTTTAGAGAAAGAAATATAGTGTCAGGCTCACCCAAACATCTTTTCTGTTTTAGAAACCTTTACTTAACTTCAACAAATGTCAAGAAAGGAGTATGTTTCTTTTATAATAATTATTATAAAGGCAAAAATCTTAGCCTGTCCTATGTGATAAAGGTGTTTTTCTTTTACAACTGTGAATCAGGGAACATATCTGCAGGTGTGTGCAGGATCTGGGAGATCTCAGATTTGGCTAGGCTACCAAGGAGGAAGTTCTCCATGGTTGACGAAGATGGCTGGGTTTTCAGGATTTTCCTAATCCACCCATTCTTATCACATTTTAATTGGTGACCTCACTTGGGCTGGGGTGATGTGATTGGGAAAAGGGCTGGAGGGAACCACACTCCCTTATCCAGCTAAGAACCACACCCCCTCATCCTTATTCCCTCATACAGCTGGCTTAGGGGAACACTGAGAGCAGAAGGGGTTTTACCTCACTTCACATTGATTGTGTATAGAGATTTCCTGTGTATGACATAGATTATGTATAGAGATTTTCCTGTGTATGATTTATCAATAAAGAATTGCTCAAATAAATTATGCTACATCTATAATGGAATACAATGCAGCTAGGTAAAAGCATGAGGAAATGCTGGAATGATATGGAAAACATCCCAGCATCTATGTTTAAGTGAAAAAAGCAAGAGCAAGCAGTGTATGTATTATATTTTGACTTCTACCAGAAACAGGAGAGAATCAAGAAAATATCTTCATATATGATTGCATTTCCATAAAAAAACCATGGCAGCACACAAAATCAATAAATAAAATAAATAAAACAATTTAAAAAGCAGCCAGTGGAAGGATGGGGTGAGAATTAGATTGAAAGGCAGAGTCCACATATACACTGTTAAATTTAATTTTTGAACCACACACATTTATTACTTATCCAAACATTAAACGAATAGTAGAAAATACAAAGTTAACATTACAAAATGGTTAATGAAAATATTAAAAAAAAACAGGAAAAACCAGTAAAATCTCTACAAAAATTCTTTTCCCTATGTTCTTGCTTGGGAAACTCTTTCTTTCCTTCCTTGCTGTCTCCAGTTTTTCCTTTTCTTTCTTCCTTGTTAGACAAGGGCTTTAAGATGACTTGGGGGGAGAATAAATACATATACTGCAAAACAGATTTTAAAAAGTTTACTTGGAGCTGATGATGTCAGCAAGATGGCAGAATCAGAGATAACCCACTTATATTGCCCCACAATAGTAAGAATTCTGTACACATTTACAGAACGCAGTCTCTTTGAGGGAGCCTTGGAATTCAGACGGGAGGTTATGAAACTGCAGTGGAGTCTAAGATATAGGAAGGCCATTCTGAGAGTGCATGCCAGCACCCAGGTAGCAGACCCTACAATCATGCTCCCAGGTTCAAATCCAGAAACAGCTTAATTCCCCAAAGGGCTTGGCCACAGCCCCATTTGGCCTTGAGCCTTCAACCAAAACTCTCTTCCAAGGAGTCTGGGAGGATTCATGAACATTAATGCCTTTGCAGAAAGGCTTGTCTGTCCACTGATATCAATCTCAGCAGTGGATCTGAAGGTCACCCTGTATCTCAGCTCCAGCCCTCTTCCGCTGGTCTCAGAGGGAAACTTGTCTTTATCTTGAAGACTGGGAATTACCTATCTGTCTGAACTTCTATGAGGAGCCCACCAGCCACCATTCCACAGCAGATCCTAAGGGGGCACAGTGTTAGCTATGTCTCCTTTTGCTGCAGTTGGGGAACCCTCTTGCCCATGCAGGAAACCACTGGGAAGTGTGCAAGTCTGGGACAATGGGGCAAGCGTGTCAGCCTCTGTCCCATGGTGAATTCTGAGGGGGCTTATTCTTGGCTCCAGCCCCTCTCTCAGCAATCAAGGAACTGTCACACCCATACAATAAACTTCTGGTAAATGTGTGCCCATTGGGCACATGGGACAGGCTTGCAGAATTGGGTCCCTGGTTAACTTTCCTGCACATCCTGGGTATTCTCCTTGGGTCTTCCTCAAGTTCATCTGGGTCGAGGTGCCACACCAACCTTGAAACTATAGCTAGACTTATGGAGAATCTGAGCTTAGGGCGCCCTCTAGTGCTGAAATAGTTCCAGTAGTCATGACTCTGAAAAAGGTCAGCCAGCTTTGATTTTTGGGCAGGCCCACTGAAGAAGGATGGGCACAAACACGAGCAGACTCACAAAGACTGGAATACATACCTAAGTCTTCAAAGCATAGATATCGACATATGTCTGCAAGGATAAAGAACCTGGGAATTATGACTTAATTTAACAGACAAAACAAGTCACCAGTGACAAACTTTAAGGAGATAAGACGTGTGCTCTGTCAAGACAATGAATTCAGAATAGCTGTGATAAGGCAGCTCAGTGAACTTCAAGAAAACACAGATAAACAATTCAGAAATTTATTGGAGAAATTTTACAGAGAGATTTAAATAATACAACAAATTCTGGATGTAAAAACTGCAATGAATGAAATAAAAAATGCAATAGACAGTATCAATAGCAGAATTGATCAAGCTATTGAAAGAAAGAGTGACCTCAAAAAACAGGCTGTTTAAAAATACCTAGAGAGAAAAAAAGACAAAAGAATAAAAAGAGATGAAAAAAGCTTATGGAATCTATGGGCTATCTTCAAAAGAGCAAACATTCATATCATTGGAATTCAAGAAGTAGCAGAGAAACACGAAGGTGTAGAAGCCTTATTCAGTGAAATGATAACAGAAAACTTTCCAAACTTTTTATATCCAAAAGGTATATATATCCAGGTAGAGGAAGACTAAAGTTCACTAATCAGATACAACCCAAGTAAGACTACCCTAAGGCATAGGATAATCAAACTCTGAAAGGTCAATGTGTTAGTCTGTTTTGTGTTGCTATAAAGGAACACCTGAGGTTGGATAGTTTATGAAGAAAAGAGGTTTTTCAGGCTGTGTGAGAAGTGTGGTGCTGTATCTGTTTCTGGTCAGGAACTCAGGAAACTTTTAATCATGGCAGAAGGGGAACGGGGAGCAGGCATGTCACATGACAAGGAGGGAGGAAGATGGTGGAAGGAAGATGCTATTCTCTTTTAAAAAATCAGCTCTCATGAGCTCTCATGTGACCTTATAGAGTCAGACTCACTCAGTATGACAGGGAGGGCATGAAGTCATTTATGAGGGATCTGCCCCCATGACTCAAATATCTGCTACTAGTTCCCACCTCCAGCATTGGGGGTTACATTTTAACATGAGATTTGGAGGGGACATATACCAAAACTATATCAAAGACAAGGAAAATTCTGAAAGCAGCAAGAGAAAAGAAACAACATATAAAGGAATTCTAATACATATGGCAGCGAACTTCTCAGCATAAACCTTGGAGACTAGGGGACAGTGGGATGATATGCTCAGAATGCTGAAGGGAAAAAACTGCCAAACAAGGATATCATACCCAGCAAAACTACTTTTCAGAATAGAAGAAGAGACAAAGACTTTTCCAGAAAACAAAAGCTTAGGAAATTTGTCACCATCAGACCTATCTTACTAAAAATGCTAAAGGGAGTTCTCCAAATGGAAACAAAAGAATGCTAACGTGTAACAATAAAACATCTGAAGATATGAAACTCACTGGCAAAAGTAAGTATACAAACAAGTTCAGAATACTTTAATACTGTAATTGTGGTGTGTAAATCATTTATATCCTTAGTATGCAGACTAACAGAGAAAACAATTAAAAATAATAATAACTAAAATAATTTGTTAAGAGACAGGCAATATAAAAGACATAAATGTGACATCAAAAATTCAAAATGTTGGAAGAGAATGGAGTCAAAGTGTGCAGTTCTTTTTGTTTCTTTTTTTCCCTTTGCGATCAGTTAGATTATCAGTTTAAATAACTGGTTATAACTACAGGATGCTTATTGTAAGCCACATGGTAATGATAAAGCGAAAACCCATAATAGAGACACTAAAGTTAAAAAACAAGGAATCATAGCATGCTACTAGAGAAAATCACTTGATCACAAAAAAAGAGAGTATGAGAGGAGGAAAGTAAAAATAAACAAAAAAAGGATCTGCAAAACAATTAGAAAACAAGCAGCAAAAAGGCAGTACTAAAGCCCTTACCTATCTATAATTACCCTGAATGTAAAAGATTTAAATTCTACAATTAGAAGACATAGAATGGCTGAATGGATAAAAAAAACAAGACCCAACTACTTGCTGCTCACAAGAAATCAACCTTCACCTGGAAGGACATAAATAGATCTAAAGCAAAGGGATGGGAAAGCATATTTTATGCAAAGGAAAACCACGTAAGAGCAGGAGTAGCTATATGCGTATCAGATAAAATACACTTTATGCCCAAAACTGTAAAAAGGGACAAAGAAGGCTATTGTATAAAGATGTCAATACAGAAAGATAATATAACAATTATAAGTATACATGCACCTAACATTGGAGCACATAAATATATAAAGAAAACATTCAATAAACTTAAAGGGAAAGATAGACTGCAATACAATAATAGTAGGGGACTTCAACACCCCACTTTTAGCAATGTGCAGGTCATCCCCACAGAAAATCAACAAAGAAACATCAAGGTAAGCCACACTCTAAACCAAGTGAACTGAAAGACATTTTCAGAACATTCCATACAAGAGTTGCAGAATACTCATTCTTTTTGATAGTACATGGAACATTCTCCAGGATGGAACATATGTTAGGCCATAAAACAAGTCTTAAACATTAAAAATATTGAAATCATACCAGTATTTTTCCTACCACAATAGAACAAAACTAGAAATTGATAACAGGAGGAAAGTTGGAAAGTGTAAAAATATGTGGAAATTAAACAACACGCTTCTGAAAAACTAATGGGTCAATAAATGAATTTTTTAAAAAAATTAAATAAATTTCTTGAGGCAAATGAAAATGGAAACACACATCCCAAAAATCTATGGAATATAGCAAAAGCACTTTTAAGAGGGAAATTTATGCAATAAATGCCTACATCAAAACAGTAGAAAGACCTAAATTCAGAAAACTAATGTTGCACCTCAAGGAAATGAAAAACAAGAACAAACTAAACCAAAAGTTAGTGGACAGAAAAAACTAATAAATATCAGAGCATAAATAAACAAGGAAATTACAGAAGATTAATGAAAGAGTTAGTTTTTTAAAAAGGTAAACAAAATTGACAAACCTTTGGTTAGACTAAGAAAAACAGAAAGATACTCAAATAAATAGATGAAAATAGATAAATTACAGCTGATACCACAGAAATACAAAGGGTCATATGAGACTGTTGTAAATACCTACCTGCCAAAAAGTAAAAAAAACTAGAAGAAATGAATAATTTCTGGACACATACAACCTATCAAGATTGAATCACGAAGAGAGAGAAAAATCTGAATAGAGCAATAACAAAAAAACAGGAGTGAATTAGTAATAAAAGTCTCTTATCAAAGAAAAGCTCTAGACATGATGACTTCACTGTTAATTTTACCAAACGTTTAAAAAAGAACTAATATCAGACCTTCTCAAACTATTCTAAAAAACTGAAGGGGAGATAATTCTTCCAAACTCATTATTGGAGGCCAGTATTACCTTGTTACCAAAACCAGATGAGGACACAACAACAACCAAAGAAAATTTTAGGGCAATATCCTTGATTAATATGGATGCAATAATCCTCAGCAACATACTAGCAAACTGAATCCAGCAGCATGTTAAAAAGATTATTTACTATGATCAAGTGGAACTCATCAAAAGGAAGCAAGAATGGCTCAAAATATGCAATTCAATAAATATAATACATTACATTAACAGAATCAAGGAAAAAACCATATGATCATTTCAACAGACATAGAAAAAGCATTTGATAAAAATCGACGTCCTTTCATGATTAAAAAATCCTCAACAAATTCGGTCTAGAATGAACATACATCAACAAAATAAAGGCCACATATGACAAACTAACGGCTAACACCACATTTAACAGGAAAAAGTTAAAAGCTTATCCTCAGAGATCTGAAACTAGATAAGCATCCCCACTTTTACCACGTCTATTGAATATTGTGCTGGAAGTCCTAGCCAGGGCAATCAGGCAAGAGAAAGAAAGAAAGGGCATCCAAAATGGAAAAAAAGGAAGTCAAATTGTCCCTTTAGAGTATTCTATATATAAGACATGATCTTATGTATAGAATACACTAAAAATTCTACCAATAAACTGATAGAACTAATAAATGAATTCAGTAAAGTTGCAGGATACAAAATCAACATGCAAAAATCAGTAGTGTTTCTATACTCCAACAGCAAACTATCTGAGAAAGAAATCAAGAAAATGATTCCATTTATAATGGCTAAAAAAAATTGGAAGGAGGCCAAGATGGTGGACTAGAAGCAGCTCATGTACACTGCTCTCATGGAGAAGAAACAAAAATGGCTAGTGAATGTTGACCCTGTAGGCTGATCATCTGAGAAACCACGTTGGGATCCATCAAGGCAGCAGGGGACACAGAAGAGAGAAGTGAAGGTGGGCATCAGCCTGTCTGGGCTCAGTGTGGTGCCAGGAGAACCTCTGCAACATGGGAAAGGGTGAGTGAGTGAGAGGTCCCAGGAAGACTGGAAGATTCATGGCCTCCACAAGCACCTGTGTAAGACTAGGAATGGAAGAATTTCCCTAGCCTCCCAGCAACTCCCTTCCCTGATGCTTCTAGACTGAGGCAGAAAGCCATCTGGACGTTTTGTAGGGCAACTCTCAAGTCCATGAGGACCTTTACAAGCCTTAATCCCTGGAAAAGACCAGAACTGGTGCCATATTCCCAACAGAGGCTGCAGTTGTAGTTCCTGGGAACACTGAGATTGCTTCATCCCTCCTCAACAAACAGGGCTGGCGACTTCCATCCCAGCAGTCTTGCTTCAGCCTGAACTTGGCTGGCTACACCACCCACCCCCACCACTGGTAGCCAGGCTGGCGATGCTTGCTAGAGCTTCTGGCCCAATAGTCCCACTTTTGTGTGAACTCAGCTGGGGGCCACAGCCTCCTGTTGTCCTGGGAAGCATCCAGACAGTAGGGTGCATGACCCCACCTGTCCCTACTACTGGTAGCCAGGGGTATAATGCTTGCTAGAGCTTCCAGCTCAGTGATCTCACTTCTGTATGAACTCACCTGGAAGGTGCAGATTCCTGTTGTCCTGGGAAATACTCAAATGGTAGGATGTGTGACCCCACCCATCCTTACCACTGGTAGTCAGGCAGGCAATGCCCACTAGAGCTTCTGGCCTAGCGACTCCACCTCTGTGTGGACGCAGCTGGAGAGTGCAGCCTCTTGTCCTGAGAAACACTTGGATGGCTGGGCATGTAACTCCACCCACCCCTGCAACTGGTAGCCAGACATATAGCACTTGCTAGAGCTTCTGGCCCACTGGTCCCACTTCTGTGTGAACTCAGCTGGAGGATGTAGCCTCCTGTGGTCCTGGGAAATGCCTGGATGGCTGGGGTGGGTGGCTCCACCCACTCCTGGCACTAGAAGCCAGGCAGGTAATGCCTGCTAGAGCTTTCAGCTTAGTGCTCTCACTTCTGTGAGATCTCAGCTGGAGAGTGCAGCCTCCTGTTCCAGGAAACACCCAGATGGCAGGGCACACAACTTACCCTTGCCAGATTGGCTGTAATGTGGTGTCCATGTGCTTCCCAGGGAAACATGGGGTTGTGCCTGCCTGCAGAATTCAGGAAAAATTATCTTCCATGAAACTGAAACTGGTCCCTGGTGCCAAAAAGGTTGGGGACTGCTCCTCTAAGCCTGAAATATTTACTATGTAGCCTGTTGGAGGCAAGTTTGCAGACACCTGATAGCCAGGTAGGCAATGCCTGCTTGAGTTTCTGGACCAGTGGTCCCACTTCTGTGTGAACTCAGCTGGTTGGTTCAGTCACCTGTTGTCCTGGGAAGCACCTAGACAGTAGGGCACACATCTCCACCCAAACCTGCCACTGGTAGCCACACAAGTCATGCCTGTTTAGAGCTGCAAGCCCAGCAGTCCTGCTTCTGCCCGAACTCTGAAGGCAGGCACAACCCCATGTTTCCCTAAGAAATACATGGACAGCGGATTACGGCCAACCCAGCAAGGATAAGGCTTGTCTGACAACTGCAACCCCTGCCCAACTTCACTAGAGAGGTCAACATTCATATTCAGAAAATGCAGTGAATTCCTGCAAAATACTACATAAGAAGACCATCCCTAAGACACAGTCATCAGACTCTCTAAGGTTGAAATGAAGGAACAAATGTTAAAGGTAGCAAGAGGGAAGGGACAGGTCACCTGCAAAGGTAACCCCATTAGGCTAACAGCAGACCTGTCAGCAGAAAAGCTACAAGCCAGAACAGACTGGGGATCTATATTCAGCATTCTTAAAATGATTTCCAACCAAGAGTTTCATATTCAGCCAAACTAAGCTTTATAAGCAAAGGAGAAATACGTTTCTTTTCCGACAAACAAATGCTAAGGGATTTTGTTACCACCAGACCTGCCTTACATGAGGTCCTGAAGAGAGTGCTAAACGTGGAAAGGAAAGACTGTTACTGGCCACTGCAAAAACACACTTAAGTATATGGACCAGTAAGATTATAAAGCAACCACATAAACAAGCCTGCATAATAACCAGCTAACAACATGATAACAGGAATAAATCTGCATATATTAGTTCTAATCTTGAAAGTAAATGGGCTAAATGCCACAATTAAAAGGCACAGGGTGTCAAGTTAGATAAAGAAGCAAGACTCAGTGGTATGCTATCTTCAAGAGACCCATCTCATATGCAGTGGCACCCACAAACTCAAAGTAAAGGGATGGAGAAAAATCTACCAGGCAAATGGAGAAAAGCAAAAAGGACAGGTTGCTCTTCTAACTTCGGACAGAACAGATTTTAAACTAACAAAGATCGGCCGGGCGCGGTGGCTCAAGCCTGTAATCCCAGCACTTTGGGAGGCCAAGATGGGCGGATCACGAGGTCAGGAGATCAAGACCATCCTGGCTAACACGGTGAAACCCCGTCTCTACTAAAAATACAAAAAACTAGCCGGGCGAGGTGGCGGGCGCTTGTAGTCCCAGCTACTCGGGAGGCTGAGGCAGGAGAATGGCGTAAACCCAGGAGGCGGAGCTTGCAGTGAGCTGAGATCTGGCCACTGCACTCCAGCCTGGGCGACAGAGCGAGACTCCGCCTAAAAAAAAAAAAAAAAAAAAAAAAAAAAAAAANAAAATCTACCAGGCAAATGGAGAAAAGCAAAAAGGACAGGTTGCTCTTCTAACTTCGGACAGAACAGATTTTAAACTAACAAAGATCAAAAAAGACAAAGAAGGGCATTACATAATGATAAAGGGTTCAATTCAACAAGAAAACCTAATTATCCTAAATATATATACAGCCAACACAGAAGTACCCAGATTCATAAAACAAGTTCTTGGAGACCCACAAAGAGACTTAGATAACCACACAATAATAGTGGAAGACTTTAACACCTCACTGACAATATTAGACAGATAATTGAGGCAGAAAAAAAGATATTCAAGATGTGAACTTGACGTTTGACCAAATGGACCTAATAGGCATCCACAGAACACTCCATCCAAAGACAATGTAATATACATTATTCTCATCTGCACATGGCACTTACTGTAAAATCAACCACACAGAGACATAAAAACCCTTAGCAAATTGGAAAAAACCCCAGAAATCATACCAACCAGACTCTTGGACCACAGCACAATAAAAATAGATATCAATACTAAGAAACTTGCTGAAAACTGTGTAATTGCAAGGAAATCAAACAACCTGCTTCTGGATGACTTTTGGGTAAACAATGAAATTAAGGCAGAAATCAAGAAATTCTTTGAAATTAGTGCGAACAAAGATGCAACATAACAGAATCTCTGGGACACAGCTAAGGCAATATTAAGAGGGAGTTTATAACGCTAAATGCCCACCCTAAATATTCAAAAGATCTCAAATTAACAACCTAACATCGGCCGGGCGCGGTGGCTCAAGCCTGTAATCCCAGCACTTTGGGAGGCCGAGACGGGCGGATCACGAGGTCAGGAGATCGAGACCATCCTGACTAACACGGTGAAACCCCGTCTCTACTAAAAAATACAAAAAACTAGCCGGGCGAGGTGGCGGGCGCCTGTAGTCCCAGCTACTCGGGAGGCTGAGGCCGGAGAATGGCGGGAACCCGGGAGGCGGAGCTTGCAGTGAGCTGAGATCCGGCCACTGCACTCCAGCCTGGGTGACAGAGCGAGACTCCGTCTCAAAAAAAAATAAAAATAAAAAAAAAAAAAAACAATTGCGATTGTTGTGGTAGTAATCAGTGGTGATTATCATCCCACTCACCCAAACCCAGCCCGACGCCTCCGNAAAAAAAAAAAAAAAAAAAAAAAAAAAAACAACCTAACATCACAACTAGAGGAACTAGAGAAACAAGAGCAAACCAACCCCAAAGCTAGAAGAAGATAAGAAATAGCCAAAATTAGAGCTGAACTGAAAGAAACTTAGATGCAAAAAACCATACAAAAGTCAATGAATCCAGGAGTGGGTTTTTTGAAAAAATAAATAAGTTAGATAAATAACTAGCTAGACTAATAAAGAAAAAAGAAAGAAGATTCAAATAAACACAATCAGAAATGACAAAGGGGGCATTACCACTGACTCCACAGAAATACAAAAAATCTTCAGACTACTCAAAACATCTCTGTGCACACAAGCTAGAAAACCTAGAGGAAATGGAGAAATTACTGGAAATATACAACCTCCCAAGATTGAACCAGAAAGAGACTGAATCCCTGAACAGAGCAGTAAAGAGTTCAGAAATGGAATCAGTAGTAAAAAGCCTACTAACCAGAAAACGTCTAGAACCACATGGATTCACAGCCAAATTCTACCAGATGTATAAAGAGTTGGTATGACTCCTACTGAAACTGTTGAAACTGCCTTTGCAAAATTATGATTGAGACAATGAAAGAGATTTAATCTAACTGACTCCATCTTGGCTGTAACCTTTAAGCTGTCCTTATTCCTTTCTGGGCATAGGCTGAACTAAGTTTGGGAGGAACTTAGTTTATAGTTTAAAACAAAGATGATAATAGCCCTTTCCCAAAACAAACCTCCTTCTTGCATGGTGACTAGACTGTCTTCGTAGGACGAAGAAATTATCCACAAGATTAGAAATTATGGTTTAGGAGTCATGCAGCTGGAGGCTACAAGATTCTGACCTTCCCTAAACTGCTCCTAAGATCAATACTTGAGATATTTTGTAAACCCTACACTTGATGGATCAGCTGGCACCACCCGGATTGATAAACTGGCTCATCTGACCTTGTCACCACCACTCAGAAACTGACTCAGCATAAGAAGGCAGGTTTGACTCCCTATGATTTCATCTCTGACCTGACCAATCAGTACTCCCGGCTCACTGGCTTCCCCTCACCCACTAAGTTGTCCTTAAAAACTCTGATCCCCTCCCAGCTACTCGGGAGGCTGAGGCAGGAGAATGGCGTAAACTCGGGAGGCGGAGCTTGCAGTGAGCTGAGATCCGGCCACTGCACTCCAGCCTGGGTGACAGAGCGAGACTCTGTCTCAAAAAAAAAAATAAAAAAACAACTCTGATCCCTGAATGCTTGGGGAGACTGATTTGAGTGATAATAAAAGTCTGGTCTCCCACACAGCTGGCTCTGTGTGAATTACTCTTTTGCTATTGCAATTTCCATGTCTTGATAGATCAGCTCTGTTAGGCAGTAGGCAAGGTGAACCCATTGGGCAATTACTCTATTTCAAAAAACTGAGGAAGAGAGGCTCTTTCCTAACTCATTCTGTGAGAGCAGTACCATTCTGATGCCAAAACCTAGTGGAGACACAACAAAATAACTTCAAGTCAGTATCCTTGATGAACATAGATTAAAAAATTCTCAACAAAACACTAGCAAACAAAATTCAGCAGCACATCAAAAAGCAAATTCACCGTGATAATGTAGGCTTTATCATTGGGATGCA
Organism: Theropithecus gelada; assembly: GCF_003255815.1. Lineage (NCBI taxonomy): Eukaryota > Metazoa > Chordata > Mammalia > Primates > Cercopithecidae > Theropithecus > Theropithecus gelada. The sequence continues at coordinate 156,442,548 of NC_037669.1, forward strand.
AGGTTGGTTCAACATGTGCAAGGTTGGTTCAACATGTGCAAATCAACAGATGTGATTCACCACATAAATAAAACCAAAAACAAAAACCACATAATCATCTCAATAGATGCAGATAATGCTTCCAATAAAATTCAACCCCCACTTCATGTTAAAAACTCTCAATAGATTAGGTATTGATGGAATATACTTCAAAATAATGAGTTATCTATTAAAAACCCACAGCCAACATCATATTGAATTGGCAAAAACAGGAAACATTCCCCTTGCAATCCAGGGCATGACAAGGATGCCTCCTTTCACCATTCCTACTCAACATTGTACTGGAAGTCCTAACCAGAGCAATCAGGCAAGAGAAAGAAATAAAAGGCATCCAAACAGGAGGAGAAAAAGTCAAACTATCTCTCTTCACATATGATATGATTTTATACCTGAAAAACTTCAGAGTTGCTGCCCAAAAGCTCCTCAGTCTGACAAATAACTTGAGCAAAGTCACAGGATACAAAATCAATGTACCAAAATCAGTAGCATTTCTATACACCAATAACATCCAAGCTGAGAGCCAAATCAATAATACAATCCCATTCACAATAGCCTCCAAAAGAATAAACTACCTAGGAATACAGTTAACCCTGGAGGTGAAAGATCTCTACAACAAGAATTACAAAACACTGCTGAAAGAAATCAGAGATGAATAAACAGATCGAAAAACATTCCATGCTCATGGATAGGAAGAATCAATATTGTTAAAATGGCCATACTGCCCAAAGAAATTTACAAATTCAATGTTCTTCCTATCAAATTACCAATGACATTCTTCACCGAATTAGAAAACAACTCTTCTAAAATTCATATGGAATAAAAAATGAGCCCAAATAGTCAAGGCAATCCTAAGCAAAAACAACAAAGCTAGAGGCATCACCTTACTCAACTTCAAACTATACTACAAGGCTACAGTAACCAAAATGGCATGACACTGGTACAAAAAAAATACACATAGGCCAATAGAACAGAATAGAGAGCCCAGAAATAATGCTGCACATCTACAACCATCTGATCTTCAATGAAGTTGACAAATGCAAACAATGGAGAAAGGATTCCCTATTCAGTAAATGGTGCTGTGGAAACTGGAAACTTTCTGTACACCATATACAAAAATCAACTCAAGATGGATTAAAGACATAAATGTAAAAACCTAAAACTATAAAAACCCTGAAAAACAGCCTAGGAAATATTATTATAGACATAGACCCTGGCAAATATTTCATGATGAAGATACCAAAAGCAATTGCAACAAAAACAAAAATTGTCAAATGAGACCTAATTAAATTGAAGAGTTTCTGCACAGCAAAAGAAGCTATCAACAGAATAAACAGATAACCTAGAGAATGGAAGAAAATTTTTGCAAACTGTTATTCACCCAACAAAGGTCTAATGTCCAGAATCTATAAGGAACTTAAACAAATTAACAAGCAAAAACAAAAAACTCTATTAAAAAATGGGCAAAAGACATGAACAGACACTTCTCAAAAAAGACATACATGCAGCCAACAGGCTTATAGAAAATGCTCAACATCACTAATCATTAAAGAAATGCAAATCAAAATCACAATGTGACACCATTCCACACTAGTCAGAATGGCTATTACTAAAAAGTCAAAAAATAACAGATCCTAGTGAGACTGTAAAGAAAAGCAAACACTTATACAGTGCTTGTAGGAATGTAAATTCATTCAGCCACTGTGGAAAGCAATTTGGAGATTTCTTGAATAACTCAGAGCAGAATTACCATTCAACCCAGCAATCCCATTATTGGATATCTTCCCAAAGGAATATAAATTGTTCTACCCTAAAGAAACATGTGCACATGTGTTCATTGCAGCGCTATTCACAATAGCAAAGACATGGGATCAACCTAGATGCCCATCAACGGTAGATTGGATAAATAAAATGTGCTCTATATATATACCACGTAATACCACACAGCTGTAAAAAGAACGAGATCATGTCCTTTGCAGTAACGTGAATGGAGCTGGAGGCCATTATCCTATGTGGACTAACACAAGAACAGAAAACAAAATACCACATGTTCTTACTTATGAGTGGGAGCTAAACATTGAGTACACATGGACACAAGGCAGGGAACAACAGAGACCAGGGCCTACTTGAGGGTGGAGGATGGGAGGAAGGTGAGGGTAAAAAAACTATCAATCAGGTACTAGGCTTAATACCTGGGTGACAAAACAATCTGTGTAGTCAACCCCTGTGACATGCAATTTACTTATCACATACCTGCACATGTACCCCTGAACCTAAATAAAATTAAAAAACATTAAAATACCTAGAAATAAATTTAAGCAAGGAGGTAAAGATCTTTATGATGAAAATGATAACACATTGATGAAAGAAATGGAAGGAAACAAATAAGTGAAAGCTATCCCATGTTCATTGATTGGAAGAATTAATATTGTTAAAATGTTCATACTACTCAAAGTGGCCTACAGATTCAATGCAATCTCTATTAAAATATCAATGACATTCTTCACAGAGCTAGAAAAAAATCTTAAAATTCATATGGAACCACAAAGACCCCGAATAGCTAAAGCGATCTTGAGCAAAAAGACCAAAATTGGAAGCATCCCACTACCTGACTTCAAAATAGACTACAAGGTTACAGTAATCAAAACAACATAGCTGGCATAAAAACAAACACCCAGATCAATGGAACAGAATAGGGAACCCATAAATAAATTCATACATCTACAACTAACTGGTTTCCCACAAAAGTGCCAAGAACACACATTGGGGAAAAGGCAGCCTTTTCAATAAATGGTGCTAGAAAAATTGGATATTTACACATCTGTGGAAGAATGAAACTATACCCTTATGTCTCATCATATACAAAATTCAACTCAAAATGGATTCGAGACTTAAATATAAAACCTGAAATTATGAAACTACTAGAAGAAAACACAAGGGAAATGCTTCATGACATTGGTCAGGGTGAGGATTTTTTTTTTTTTTGACAAGACCTCAAAATCATAGGCAACAAAAGCAAAAATAAACAAATGGTATTATATCAAACTAAAAAGCTTCTGTACAGCAAAGGAAGCAATCAACAGAGTGAAGAGGCAACCTACCAAATGAGAGAAAAAAATTTCAAAGTATGTATCTGACAAGAGGCTAATATTCAGAATAATAAGGAGGTCAACTCAATAGAAAAACAAAACAAAACAATCTAATTTAAAAATGGGCAAAAGACCTGAATAAACATTTCTCAAAGGAAGACATACAAATGGACAATAGATATATAAAAAAATGCTCAACATCTCCAATCATCAGAGAAATGCAAATCAAAACCAGAATGAGAACATCATCCCAGTTAGAATGACTATTATTAAAAAGACAAAAAATAAGAAATACTGGAGAGAATATGGAGAAAGAACTCTTATATACTGTTGGTGGGAATGTAATTTAGTACAGCCATTAGGGAAAACAGTATGAAGATTCCTCAAAAAATAAAAAATAGAACTACCATATGTTCCAACAATCCACTGCTGGGCATATATCTAAAAGGAAATAAAATCAGTATGTTGAAGAGATATCTGTACTTCCATGTTTATTGCATGAATATTCACAATAGCCAAAATATAGAATCAACGTATGTGTCCATCAACAGATGAATGGCTAAAAAATGTGTCTGTGTACACAATGGAATACTATTCAGCCATAACAAAGAATTGTATTAGCCCATTTTCACCCTGCTATAGAGAAATACTTGAAACTGGGTAATTTATAATAAGAAAAGAGCTTTGACTGGCTCATGGTTCCACAGACTGTAAAGGAAGCATGCCTGAGGAGGCCTCAGGGAACTTACAATCATAGCAGAAGGCGAAGGCGAAACAGGCGCGTCTTCACATGGCCAGAGCAGGAGGAAGGGGGAGAGAACACGGGGAAGGTGCTACACACTTTTAATCAACCAAATCTCATGATAACACACTTACGATCACAATAACAACCTCAAAGGGGAAATCTGTCCTCATGATCCAATCACCTTCCACCAGGCTCCACCTCCAACATTGGGGATTACAAGTTGACATGAGATTTGGGTGGAGACACAGACCGAGATCATATCAGGAATAAAATCCTGTTGTTTGCAACAACATGGGTGAACCTAGAGGACATTATGTAAAGTGAGATAAGCCAAGCACAGAAGAACAAATACCATGTGATTTCACACATATATGGAACATAAAAAGGTTTATCTCCTAGAAGTAGAGAGTAAAATAGTAACTGTCAGAGGCTGGGGAGAATACTGGAAATTGAAGAATGAGGAGAGGTAGGTCAATGGTTACAAAGTTACAGTTAGATAGAAGGAATAATTCCTGGTGTTTGATTGCACAGTAGGATGACTATAGCTAACAATAATGAATTGCATATTTGCACATAGCTAGAAGAGATGATTTTGATAGTGCTCACTACAAAGAAATTATAAATATTTGGGTAAAGGATATGCTAATTGCACTAATTTCATCATTATATGGTGTATACATATATCAAAACATCACACTGTACCCTATACATATGTATAATTATTATGTGTCAATTAAAAACAAAATAAACCTTAAAAGAAAAGTTTTCCTGATTGATTTCTAGCATGACTAAGTGAGGGGGTCGACAGATGTTTCCCTCCCAATGCAACTATAAAGCTGAATAAAACTATAAAAAAACAATAATTTTGGTCACTGGAAAGTGACCAAAGCATTTATTTATGAAAACTACTGAGTCGTGGTTAATAACAGTAAAAGTCTGTAATGTTTTCATCTGGGGCTGCTCCCATCTTCACTCCAGCTCTACTGGTGCAGTAGTTCATCCAGGATAGGGTAGGAAAGGCCATGAAATCCAGTTGTTTTGGGACCACTTCCAGAAGAGGCTTACTTGATTTGGAACATTGTCTATTACAGCAGTATCTTGGCATCAAGCAAATCCTAATATTTATATGGAAATATAAAGATCTAAAATAGCAAACACAATTTTGAAAAAGAAGGAATTGGAATACTTACATTACCTGATTTCTAAGCTTAATATAAAGTTACAGTAATCAAGACAGTGTGTCATTGGTATAAGAACAGGCATATAGATCAATGAAACAAAACTGGGATTTCTTACGTTATGGTCAATTGATTTTCAAAAAAGGTACCAAAATCATGAGGAAGGAATAGTCTTTCCAACAGATGGTACTAGAACAACTAAATATCCATCTGAAAAAATAAAAATGGACTTAGACACTTACCTTATATGATACACAAATTAACTGAAAAGACAAAAAATCTGAATATAGGAGATAAACTAGAAAACTTATGAAAGAAAACACAGAAAAAATTTTTGTGATATTGGGTTAGGCAAAGAGTTCTTGAATATAACATCAAAAGCTTAAGGTAAAAAAGAACAAAATGATAAATTAGACATCATTAAGATGAAAACTGTTTTGCACTTTATGACACACCATTAAGAAAAACACAAGGACAAGCCACAGACGTGGAGAAAATATTTGCATATATTTAATAAAGGATTTCTATCCATAATATATAAAGAACTCTGAAATCTCAATAATGAGAAAAGTCAATTAAAAATGGACAAAGAAGTATTTCATTAAAGGATGAAAGTGGTTGCCAATTAAATGAAAAAGTGATCAACATTATTAGTCAATAGGGATGTAAAAATTAAAAATTAAATGTGGTATCTCTATACAACCACTAGAATGGCTACAATCAAGGAAAATAGATGATATGAAGTGTTGGCCAGGACGTGGAGAAAGTGGAACACTCCTACATTGCTGGTGGGATATAAGGTGGTACAGCCCCTTTGGAAAATACTTTGACATTTTAAAAAAGTTAAATAAAAACATACCATATGAGCCAGTATTTCCACTCCTAGGAGTCTACTCAGGAGAAATGAAAACATGTGTATACACAGAGACTTATATGAGAGTGTTCTTAGCAATATTATTCATAAAGCCTCTAACTGGAAACAATTCAAATGTTCATCTACTGGCTAAACACAATTTGGTTTATCCATACAATGGAATACTCTTCAGCAATAAAAAGGAGTGATGTATTGGTACACGCTACAACCTGGATGAAACTCAAAAGCGTTAAATGAAATAAGCCAATTGCTAAAGACTTCATATTGTATGATTTCATTTATATGAAATATGCAGTTAAGACAATTATATAGGCAGAAGGCTGATGAGTGGTTCTTTGGAGTAGGGGGGGTGGTATACAGATTGACTGCAAATGAGCCTGAAGGAATTTTTGGAGGTGGTGAAAATGTTCTAAAATTAGGTTTTGATAATGCTATAAAGTTACTAAATATTATTGAAATGTAAACTTACAATGGCTGAATGGTATGGTATGCAAATTGTATCTCAACAAAGCTGCTTTTTTGAAAAATGATTCCTGTCAAAGAGAAAATAAGTGTAGGGAAAATGAGATGGTGATATACAAAATGTGTTTTGTAAGAGTCTCTATCCCAGATAGATCAAATGTGTCATAGTTTCAACTAGTCAAAGCAAGATCAGAAATCTATAAAATCAAAGCCATTCAGAAGCAAAATTATTCTTGTTATTGAGACTTGAGATAAATTTCTTTCGCTTTGAATTAATTTTACGCATTTATTCATAAATATTCATTGTATGTCTGTTATGTGCCAAGCACTATGTTAGGTTCTGGTTACATAGGAGTGAACAAAACAGTCATGGTTCCTGCACTCCTGGAGCTTCGGTCTAGTGGTTCTTTCTGGGTATGGCTCCTATCCTTTTGAAAACATAATTGAGATATTACTATATGTTTAATTTTGCATTCTGATTTTTTACTCAGTATAGTATTATAAGAATTTAGTCATATCTTTAAAAACTCTTCATAAACCTTATTTTTGTTTGCTGCAAACTTTATCACAATATGCCTCTATGCTGAACATTTAACTTGTTTTCAGTTTGTTGCCGTTATCTATGATGCTCCAGAGAATTTCTTTTGCAAGTGAGTCTTTCTTTTTTTTTCCATCTAGAATCTCAGAGGAGACACTATTGGATCAGAGTTATAAATATTAAGATATTGATACCTATTGCCAAATTGTTTTCTGGAAAGGTTATCAGTTTGCAATCCTACTATCAGGGTAGAGAGCTTGTTATCATCCAAGACATTGGGCTTGGTTGGAGGATGAGCCAAAGCCCAAGGGGTGGGTCAGTCACTCTTGGAGCTATGGGCACTGGGCCCTGGTCCTAGGCATTTTAGTGGTCTCCTACACACAAGGCACTGTGCTCTTGGAGCACAGATTCTTCAACAAGAGCAGAACTAATTCCTGGCTGAGCTTTGGCTTCTCTCAGGCTACAGAAAAGTGGCTAGACTGACAACATCCAGGCCTCAGAATGAAGTACAAAGTGGGGGAAGGTGAACTTGTCCCAGTTAGGGAGAGAAGGGTGTCAGAGACAGAGATGCTTACATTAAACATAAGCAAGATGAAAAGAAATGACAAAGCAGCTAGGCAGATATACTACAGGAAAATCAATTAGTCGAAAAGTCAGGCATGATATGGAAAAGTCAGGCATGTTATGGGAAATGTCCAGAACCCAATCTGGAAGAAACATAAATTGGGTGATAAAAGTGGCTTTCTCATGAATGTTTTCCTGTAGAGAATAAATTAGTAGAAATATAAATGTAATAAAACAAGAGCTCAAAGATGAGATGATAAAACAACAGAATGAGTTATAAAAGGAGATTGCAGACCTAAGGAAATGAATTGAAATAAAGTAACATAAAATAGCAAGGAACAGAATAGACATAGCTAAAAACTGAATTAATGGCATGAAAGGAAAGCTAGAGGTAATCACACTGCATGCACAAGAGATTAAATAATTAGAAGAGCAAGAGAAACAAAAATGATTCAAAATAAGGTAATTGATGTCCCTGCAGGAAAGAATCCAACAAAAGGACAGAGGAAGTATTCAGGGAAGACTCAGATCTGCAGCTAGGAAGGGTTCCTTGCATACTATGAAAAACAAACTCAGAATGACAAACATCAAGGATTTTTCTAGGTTGAATTATTAAACTTAAAGAATAAAGAAGGTGTTCCTGAGGCATCTTGGTACAACAGTAGCTCCTGACAGTGGGGAAAATTAGGGCATCCTCAGATACACTATGGTAATTTTTTGTGTTCAAAGATAATAGAGCCATATTTATAAAGTTCTGAGGTTTGGAGAGACCTCAAAAAATTATGTGCACCCAAGTAGTTGTCCATGTATGAAGGCAACAGATAAGCAGTCTTAAATATGAAATAATAGTGGGAGTGGTACATCTACAAAACCTGCTTGCATAAAGCCAAAGCCCTTTGGTGATGAGACCAGGTTTGGCAAGGCTATAAAAAAAGCCTGGTAATGAGCAGAGTTCATTTAAATAAAGAACTACTTTTCCAGGAAAATTATGGTTGCAGAATAGAATGCTACTATTACAAATTCTGACAAAGCAAAGCCAACCTGATTGGAGGGTGAAGGAGGGAAGGTGGAAATGTGAGAGTATTATCCTCTCTATGCTGCTTGTAACAGCAAGTTAGTCCACTACTTAAAATTCTATTTAAAAAATACACCTGCAACTTCCTAATGGTTTTTATAGTATTTTCATTTTTTTAAACTTAGAGTAATTTGTAAGTAGTACTATCTCTTAGGGATGAAGAAATATTTATTGGATATGCTATAAATCTTTCAAATTCCCTTTGTTTTGTTTTTTTTCTGTTACATTCAAGAAAATATTAAATTTGCAAATAGCAAATAGCATTTATAGGATTATCTCATTTTTAGAAATCTCTCTGTCCCTCTCATCTTTTCCCCCCTCTCTTTCTATCCTGACATCTGTATAAGTATCAGAGAGAGTCTAAAGGAAGATCACAGATGTTAACACTGATCATTTCTGATTGATAAGAATTCTTGTGATTTGTTGATTTGTACTTTTCTGTATATCTTGCATTTTTAAAATAATGACTGTGAATGATAACATTTATCATTGTCCCAAAATGTTATACATGCTCTTTGCAGAAAATTTGAAACACACATAAGAAAAGGAAAAATCTGCCCTCCAGATATATTTGCTATGGGTGGCTCCTAATGACCAATGCTTCTGGGTATCCATGCCCCCTCCCACAATGACTCTAGGCTTGGCTGTGTATGATGGGTAAGGTTTTGCACCAACTTGACTAGCCTATGGTGCCCAGTTGTTTGGCCAAACACTAGCGTAGATGTTTTTGTGAAGGCATTTTCTAAATGTGATTAACATTTAAATCAGTAGACTTTGAGTAAAGCAGATTACCTGTCACACAAATTATCCTCATCTGGTCAGTTGAAGGTCTTAAGTGCAAAGATTGAGATTTTCCTAGGAAGACATAATTCTCTCAATATTACAACATAGAAGCCCGGCTTGAGTTGCCAGCCTGTTGCCTTGAGGAATTCAGACTCAAGACTACAACATCTGTGGGTGAGATCATGTGGTATTTGTCTTTCTGTGTCTGGCTTATTTCACTTAACACTATGCCCTTCAGGTTCATACATGTTGTGGCAAATTTCAGGATTTCATTCTTTTTTATGGCTGAATAATGTTCTATTGTATATATATATATACACACCACATTTTCTTTATCCATTCATTCATTATTGGACATTAAAAGAAAAAGTTGATATTATAGATGCAGAGAGCAGAACAGTGATTACCAGAGACTGGGAGGGGCAAGAAGAGGGGAGGATGGGGAGATGTTGGTTTATTGGTACAAAATTACAATTAGGTAGGAGGAATAGGTTCTAGCGTTCTATTACACAGTGGAGTGATGATGCTTAACAGTAGGATATGGAATGTTGCAAAATAGCTGGAAGAGAGGCTTTTGAATGTTATCACCACAAAGAAATGCTAAGTGCACAAAGTGATGGTCATGCTGAATACTCTGATTTGATCATTATACAACACATACATTTATCAAAACATCAAATTTCACCCAATAAAAATATACAATTACAATGTGTCAGTTAAAAAAAGTAAGACTGCAACATAACTCTTATGTAAATTTTCAGCCTGTCAGGCCTACTCTATGAATTTTAGACTTGCCAACCCCTACAATTATATAAGCCGATTTGTGTGAAGAGGTCTGGCTGCCCTTCTGGAAAGACCATGGAGAGATAGTGAGAGAGAGAGTGGGCAAGAGAGATGACAGGACAGAGAAGGAGGAGGAGGAGGAGAAGGAGAAGGAAAAGAGATATTCATACAGGCCCTAGCTGTTCCAGCCATCCTAGTTGAGGGGCCAGACGTGTGAGTGAAGCCCTTTTTGATTTCCAATCTCAGTCAAGCTACCAAGTGATGGCAACTGCATAGGTGACCCCAGGAGATATCAGCAGAACTATCTAGATTGCAGAATCGTGAACAAATTAAATGTTATTGTTTTAAGCCACTAATTTCTGAGGTGCTCTGTTACTCATCAGTAGATAACTTATATAAGTACCATTACCGTTTTGACACATGCACTTTTAGTTTTTTAATATACCTTAAAAATTTTAATAAAATTGAGTTCATACTGTGTACTTTTACAACATGCTTTTTCAGTGATATTATGGGCAGTTTCTCATGTTACCAAAGGTTCTTAAACCTCATTTTTAGCTGATACAGAGTTTTTGATCATTTCCTATTGTTGCACATTTGGATGGTTTCTAATATTTTGCTATTATAAACAACATTATGATAAATGCTCTTGTATACATTTCCAGAACCACCCAGCAAAGCAGCTTCTGAATTTCAGAGTCATAGAAACTGTGTAAGATAATAAACATTCATTATTTTAAGCCAGTAAGTAATGGAATAAATTGCTATGCAGCAATAAGTAGCTAATACTGGCCCCCTTGGGATTTTTGAGCTTTTTAATCTTTCAAGTAGAAAAACCTATCATAGGTTTAGTTTCTTGTTAACCCAACTCTCAGAACTGAGTAACTACCTTCCCCTTCCCACTGTACCAGTGTTTATGGGAGGGAAAATTTAAACAATTTATACCACATATGCACTTCCTGGGCCCTTTCCTTCACAACAATGTCTTCACTGACTTCATATCTGACAACTCATCAGTATATACTGGAGTTCCAGCCCTAGTTTTTTCCTGCATTGATATCAGCTTCATATTTCCAAATGCTCATCTCCTATCATTTTCTTTTGGATGTTCCTCAGGGTGTCCAAATTGAAGTTTGTCATCTCTTGCTACAATCCTTTCCTCCTTTCTTATTTACTTTGATTGAGAGGTGGGGTTAGGTTGGGTAAAATGTGGGGATGTGACACTGTATTAGTTATCTATTGCTGCATAACAACTTACCCCACAGCTTCGTGACTTAAAACAACAAATATTTGTTATCTCACACGACACAGCTTATGAGAGTTAGGCATGTGGGAGTGGATAGCTGGGTGGTTCTAGCTCAGAAGTTTTTATGAAGTTAAAGTCAAGATACTGCCTGGGACTGCAGTATCCTGAAGACTTGCCTGGGGTTGGCTGAAGGGTCTGCTTCCAGGATGGTTCAGTCACACAGCTGTGGGCTGGAGGCCTCAGGTTTCTGCTGGCCTTTGGAAGGAGGCCTTCATTTCTCACCACATAGACCTCACCATAGAGCTGCTTGAGGGTTCTCACAAAATGGCAACTGGCTTTTCCTAGAGTGAATGATCCAAGAGAGAAGAAAAGGCAGAAAACACAACAGCTTTGATAACCTAGCCTTGAAAGTCACATGCTGCCATTTTTCTCATATTCTTTTTGTCATACGGACCAACCTTGAAACAATGTGAGAGGGTACTACACAAGCTATGAATATTGGAGTGCAGTAGGGTTAGTGGGAGCCATCTTGGAGACTGGCCAATAGTTCTTGTGCCAATTGTTTTGGAATTAGAATAATGGCTTTAAGGATGTCATACAGGGCTTTCAGGTCTCTTGCCCCAAGAAAAAGTATTTGGAGCCAAATCACTTAATTGAGATGGGATGAAATGAGAAGAGGAAACCAGAATGAGACCCAGAGTGGTATGAAGGGGCAAAGTAAGCAACTTTGTATATTTAACCTGAGTGTGTGTGGTGTATATGAGTATTCCTTGCACAAAGGCACAGAGGGAAAAAACAAAACAAATTAATTACTAAGAAGTATCTGTAACCTTGGCTGTCACTGTTGCAGGGACCAGCTCTTCTCTCACCTAACTGTACTTCAGCCTTACCCAGTTTACATCTATGTCCTGCCTCTGCCTTGTTGCTCCCTGTAACTCATGAGACACAAATTTTTAGTGCAAGTAGTTCTTTTAAGAGGTGATCCCATGAGACACTGGCAGGAGATTGGGGAGGTGCACTGGTAAGAGACAGGGAAGTAAAGGCAGTTGAGCAAGCACTTATTCCTATGGGCAACTGACTTAATCCCTCTGGGGAACTCTGGGAAATAGTGTAGACCTGTACGCTGAGTTATTCTACCTGTGGGACGAGGTTCCTAGAATATTCACTAACTTCCATCAGCCATTAGTGGAGGACTGCCTCCAAGAAGGATGAATTCTTTGGCACTTCTGGTCTGCCACTCCAGCAGGCAGAGCTGATACGGCAGCTGAAGGAAGCCCTAGGGCTCAGAGTTGCAGGGGCTGGCAGTTGGAAATCGGAAATTGGGATTTCAGGGACATGTTAAGTGCCAAGGAGATATGGAAAGGGCACCAATAGCATTCTTTATGAGTACCTTTAGAATTCAAGTTAGGCATCCCCTGCCATGGGAAGTACTCCATGCCTCCTTAGTTTTCCTCCTGCAATGGGTTGGGTGCTTTTTTGCTTTGCTCCCATCCCAAGTGCCTTTCACTGTATTGTAACTGTCTGCATCTCTCCCATTAAACTCTGACCTTGCTGAAGATGCAGACCAAGTTTTCCATCTCAGCACCCCTGGGTGCCTAGAAAAAGACCTGGCCCAGAATCTGGCATATATTGGGTTCTCAATAAATTTTGAATGAATGAATGAAAAAATAAATGAATAAATGGGTGAGGAATTCTCTTCATCATTTGGGATAGCATTGGTAATCCTCTACATGTTCCTGTATCTAAAAGTTTACACATAAATTATTACCATTTCTACTCTTACGGACTTATTTTATGGGAATCATTTCCCACAGAGGGGTCTTCCAGGTGCAAGAAAAGCATTAACATATATATGGTGTACCCACTGACACACCAGGCCCTGGCCCTGGGTGGTTCACTGCCACACATCCTCCTGGGCTCCTGGAGAAAAGCTGTGAAGGAAAGTGGGTGGCTGTCACACAGCAACTTTCTGCCCCCAAACCCCTCATGTGAGGTGAGACTGAGGGAGGAGAAATGGCAAGGTTTCTACAAAGATCAAGAACTACCCTAGAGATCCTGTCTAGTCCTATTTTAGGTAGTCATGATTTGCTCATTGTCACAACCACTTAGCACTGCGGGAAGAATGCATTGTTTCTGAATAGAGAGTGGTAGTGATGATTTGGCTGTTATTATGGATAATAATTGTGTTTGCTGTCTGTGCTGCCTGGGCTTATTTGGGAGCTTTGTCACCACTGCTATAATTTTAAATATTTTAATTAATGATACTCTGCTGCACTCTAGCCTTGAGGCTCCTTAAGCAAAATGAGCAATTAAAAAAAAAAAAAAACAAAAACTCACAAAAAGTAAGTGAATGAAAAGAAAAGAAAGGGCATCTTAAAAAAATCATTCTGTTTCTGTGATGTTTCAGGCTTGAAAAATGTATCTGTTGCAGGCAAGAGAAAATTCTCACTGCTTCCACCTGTTATCTTTGCTCCCATAGCCATCCATCTCCTGGAGCTGCTGATTGACATGGAATATACATAAAGTATCATCAAAAATGACAGGAGAGGAGGAAAAAGCCAAAGCAGAGGCCTGAAGGTCCAGTAAACTTGGAGACTCATGCTCTTAAAAGCATTTCATCATCAACCATTATTATTGCTATCAGTTATTTTCATACTTTCCCAATATTGTGGCTATCATTGAGGAGATACCAAAGAATTAGTCTCTACCTTTTAGGTCTTTCACTGTGGTGTCTGGGAATGGTTCTGGCAGAGTAATCACAAGCCCCAGAATGTTCTGTGAGACTGATGGTGAATGCACAAGAGAGAGCCCCGGTAGCGTAGGGTAACCTTTTGAAATGTTAGTGTTTTGTTTTTGAATGTAGAAGGTATGAAGGACAATAGGCAAAACTTCCCTTTGCATCTCCTCAGGAGAGTTCTCTGGGCCAGGTCAGGATTCCAAACTCAGGGACACATGGGCCTGCACAACTTTAACCTCCAGAGTGTTTGAAAGAGATGAGAACTAGTAGCCAATATTTAGAAACAGAGGCATCAAACATGAAAATTTGATTTCCAGTCTCTCGAAAGTTTAGATCTGCCAGCCTCAGTCCACATGCTAATACTGGACTGCAGCCGGTGGTGGCTGCTCTGTGGTATGCTGGAACTGGCTCTCTCCGGCTTTTGAGAGAGATTTGTCTTCAGCACTTCTGTGTTCAGCAGCTTTACATTGGTAGGTTGAGATCATTGAAGTAGGCCATGGTGAGAGTATTTGTACCATGAAGATGCTGTAAGTCAGACTTTTTTTCTCTTGGTAAGCCAGTTAAACATTTACTAGCAGACCACTGAGGTCACCCCTCTGGATGGTGTGTTGAGTGTTCATTCCTCATACCTATAATTTACCATCATCTCCCTACTATGAGGCTGAGTTGCCCACCTTGTCCCTTTGGTTGATATTCTGGGTTTAGGATCCTCTTGCACCATTTGTTTTTATTTAAGGGGGCCTCTGTGAAGAAAAATCCCCCACCTCAGACCTTTGTTAGGAAGGAGAGGCTCATCAAGGAAAAGGCTCTGAAGTGGAGAAAGGGAGGGTGGTCTTTCTACCTGGAGAGGGGACTGGCTTGCTCTCTGGGGATGAAAGACTTCCGTGGGCCAGGGACAGTAAGAGTTCATTCTGAGAGGTGGGAGATGGGAGATACACATTTCTTGTGTGACAGACACCCAGCCCCTGCTTATGTAGTGTCCCAGTTGTATGCCCATGGGGGTAGACCTGGGCACTGTGACCTCAGGACACAGGCTCCCATTATAACAGGCAAGGGCACAGGGAAGTCCCATGCTTCTGAACAGACCACCTGTGCTCTGGAGCTGGGAGTATGGGAGGGATACCCAATTGTAGAGCCGACTTCATGGGCATGTGACCTGTGCAGTGGTGTAAGGCTTCCTGCTTGGTTTCATGCTCTGTTGTCATCATCTTGAAATTCTTCATACTTTTTGAACAAGGGGCCCTGCATTTTTATTCTGTACTGGGCTCTATAAATTAGGTAGTTTATCCATTACTCTAGGAACTGAACAACCGTGGAGTCCTAATAAGTAAGCAGCAACAAGGAAGGGGTCCCAGTTTGGGGAGAACAATTGTTCTGAGTGACTGCTAATCACAGACAACCCCCTGGCACAACATTCTGTTCCAAAATCCCTCATTCTGCTTGTAGCCCCAGCAGCAATACCTTATCTGCACACCTTATCTGCATGTAGCCACTCCAGTACAACCCTATAAAACTTCCCTCCAGCCTCTGCCTCTTGGCAGACAGTCCCTTCTGTGCTGTGCTGCCCATTGCTTTCTTGCCATCTACCTTTGTACTTTCTCTAATAAATCTGCCATCTTTACCCATGACAGTCTTGGTAAATTCTTTTACCACCTGCGATGCTGGCCCCAGCCAGTTGCACCTGGAACAACAACAAGAGATCTGCCTCAATTATTCTGCGCTGTATGAATTTTCCCAAGACTTCCAGGGTGATCCCAAGAAGTGGGTTGAAGAATCTCCTAAAATTTCCCATCCACCCCGGTAGCTGGGGCTGACTCACATTTATGTGGTCAGAAACACTAAGAAACATGCTATTTCTTAGATGGGTTCAGAGCTGTCCTGCCTATTGCACTAGATTGATTTTTTTTTTTCTTTTTTAGCCCTTAGATGCTGGGGGCTAAACTAGGGGTACAATGCTCAAGTTTGATAATATAGGAGTGAATATGACAAGGCCTCTGCCCAAAAGAAGCTCAAAGTCTAGAGGGAGACATGCAGAGGTAAACCTACAGCTCTTACTGCATGTAACACATTAGATCTGAACTCTAAAAAGTGCCATGGGGAAGCAGAAGCAAGAATAATTGATTCTGTGTAAACAGGATCAGGAGAGTTTGTGGCAAGGGCCTGAAGGCAAATAAGAGCTCTCTGGGTGAAGAGGGTAGGGAGGTGCAAGCCTGATGCTTCATAAAATCCTCTTGCTTAGGGGTCTGCTATCTTTTGATGGTGCTGCAGCTTTTAGCAATGTCAGATTCATCTAGTAGCTTTGTACACACTTAAGTAACTGTCCTGTATTGTGGCCATGATTGGGCCATAAAACCATTCTGGAACCTGGTTCCAAAGACCACTTGGTAATCAGGTATTTTCTTGATTATGTGGTGGAATAACATTGGAAATACCAGCAGGTGTGTTTTTCCTATTCCATTCCTTACCTGGGGACCCTTTCCCAACTGGGCAGCTGGACCCTGGAGCAGCTTTGCCTCAGGGAAGGTAAATGACAGCAAAAACAATGGCCAGGCTTTGGGTGTAAAACGCTGAGACTGTGAAGGGCTTCAAGGAATAGTGAAGTCAGAGGGAGTCACAAATGGGCTTTCTGTACACTGGTATTGGATAGGATTTTCCAAAACCGGGGGAAGGGAGAGCTGAGGGTAAGTGGGAGTGAAAAGAGGGTGAGGGTCCCAAGAACATAGGACTATGTGGTTACCCTTTTTCAGTGCATCCTTGGAGGAGGATAGAAGAACAGTCAGTTGAAGGCAGTGATCCTCAACCTTATTAAAACTAACAACTCCTTTATGTAGTAAATATTTTATGAAGTTCTCTTTACTATCCTGAAGTAAAATGAAATTTATGGATAATATTACTCCCATAATTGTGACAACCTATTAACACATTCACAAATTTCCAAAATATCCCATGGGGGATGGGAACAGTCCTGGTTGAGAATTATTGGTCTAGGGGTTTTCTTCCCTTGATAAGAACTAGGGAAGGGCAAGACCTAAGACTGGGAGTTGCTATGGGTTGCGGTATAAAGGGCCAAGTAGCCTTGAAGAGAATACCCATTCCTAAGGATGCTTGGGAGCTTAGAAATGCAGAGAGAGAGAGAGAGAGAGAAAGAGAGAGAGAAATAGTAGAGGGACAGGGCCACACTGAGTGTCCTGGGTATCATTGTGAAGTGACTGTGGCCAAGGGGTGGGAGGTAGAAGAGGTCAGATCCAAAAATGAGGCTTGTGTTGGGAGTGAAGAATGGCCCAGCAGTGACTTGTATGATCTGATCACCCAAATCAGTAGTGAAGACATTCCAACAGATGCCAGATGCCAGGAACATGTATAGCTGCACCCTAGCCCCACCTTGCCCAAAGCTCACTGATAGAAAGTCAAAATTCTTTTACACTTGAAGTTCATGGAAACATTCTTATTTGTTACAATTATTTCAGAAGAATCCCTCACTTGACTGAGTTCAGTCTCCCTCCCACCTCCCTAATGTGGAGTTGTAACCATGGCGTAGGATCTGTTGCTTAAACAGAAGTCTCTGCTGCTTAAAATTCAACTATGCCCGTGTATTGGAAGGCAAAGATTCTGGTGCCATCTAAAGATAATCTGTAGGTTTTATGAAACAGACAACAGAGAAGCGAGCTCAAGTGTAGATCCTTGGAAAGTAAAATGTAACTGTCCCTTTAGGGGACAATAACCACGTAATTTTATTTTCCATCTTTGCTAGGGAATGAGGTTTGTGGTGTTGGTGGTGAATATATTTACTCAAGTGACAAGAGAATGGGATTCACAGAGAGGTAAAACCCTTGATTTAAATCTTGGTTTCATTGTTCAGGCCAGGCCATTCATTTAACTTCTTTCAAACTCAGTTTCTTCATCTGTAGGATGGGTGTGAGAATCAGATGTGAAGATGTATAGAAAGCCTTTGACATCTGTAATATCACAGTTTCTAATATTGTCACAACAATCATATCAGGAGCGACTCATTTTTGTCATTCAGTGACCAGACGGGGTAAATAGATTTCCTTTGGGCTCAATGACTTCCGTCTCAGATGGCTACTACTTAAGAGTTCTTTGATCGTTACTTGAAGTGGAAAACGTTTCTGCGAAAGCAATTTAATCATGCTGTAAATGAATTAAGAGGTAGATTTTGTTACATAGATGAGCAAAATGTAAACTACTAATTGCATATAGACTATATTTGTAGGAGTTTTAATTTTGAGCATCAATTCCTTCACATTTGTTCTCAGTTAATTTTCTAGCGGGAGATGTGCTTGTTAAAAGTTTATTTGATAACCAGTCATCCATCCATCCATCTAACCAATAAAAGCATACTTGTTGAAGTGTTTAATTTGTACAAGTCCCTGAGAGGGGTGCTGTGGGGATTCAGTGGTGGCTCAGATCTAGACACTCATGTAGAGATTGAGTGTCAACGTCCTGGACTTTTGACTGCTTGCTTTTTCTATTTTTGATGCTACTTCTTGCACCTTCACTAAAGGATGTATACTTTATTTAGTTCTGTTGCCTTATTGATATTTACTGACTATTTTTTGGGAGGAGGGATGGAAGAATTATTTATTTGCCTGTTGCTTGGGCTGAAAAAACCAGGTTGTGGTAGAGTGATATCAAGAAGACCACATCTCCAGAGACCAATTGAGTGATCATGTCAAGGTATATCTTATTCCTCCATTTTATAGAATTTAACAAAATAAAACTAAGAATGCAAAAAAACCCTCCAGGTATTAGCATATATACTCCTGGGGTGGGGAAGATCTTCTTATGGAAATCAGAAAAATGAAAATTGAGGAAATGGAATGCCATCTTTACTCAGTGGAATGGCAAAACATGAATGATTGATGATTGCCAAAGCTTGAGGTGGTGCGGGGAAAATTAGCTCTTTCATTTATTGTTTGTAGGTTTGTGAGTAGCTAGCACCTTATTGGGAAGTAATTAAAACATATTTTAAAAAATAACAATGCACATATCTTTTGATCCAATAATTTCACTATTTCAGAGAAATAATGGTAGTAATACATAAAAGAAATATACAAAGGTAGTTGCTGCAGCAGTGATTATAAAAAATGAAGACTGTGAGTTGGAGAACATGAATGTTCATCATTTTGGGGATAATTGAATAACTTACAATACATTTACCATACAGAATATTATAATGCCAGTAAAAAGCGTGACTTGGATTTGTATTTATTGACTTGAGTGGATCTCTATTATAGGGAAAAATTAAGTGTATATTGTTAAGGCCTATAAAAGGTTATGAAAACAATTACCTTAAGCTACTGCCATTAGTTACTTCAAGGGAGAGAGTTTGAAGGTAGGAGGAATTAATTGGCTTTTAAATAAACTTCCGTTTTGTTTGAATGTGATAAGTAATATCTTCATGATTAATCATTCTATAGAGGTAGAAGTGAAGTTAAAAAAGAAACAAAAGAGAAAGAGAGAAAAAGAAAGAAAGAAAGAGCATTAACACTTTGGACTTCAGACTTCATGGAAGAGAAAAAAAATGATTTTTGGGTCAGGCCCTGTGGCTTACGCCTGTAATCCCAGCACTTTGAAAGGCCAAGGCGGCAGGATTAATTGAGACCCGCAGTTTGAGACCAGCCTGGGCAACATAGTGAGACCCTGTCTCAACAAAAAAATCCCTGAAATTAACCAGACATGATGCTTCGTGTCTGTAGTCCCAGCTACTAGGGAGGCTGAGGTAGGAGGATCACTTGAGCTCAGGAGTTCGAGGTTGCAGTGAGCTATCATTGTTCCACTGCACTCCAGCCTGGGTGCCAGAGTGAGACCCTGCCTAAAAAAAAAAACAAAAAAAAAAAAAAAAAAAAAAAAAAAAAATTTTCCCAACCACAGGAAAAATTGGTGAAAAGTCAAAGACAGTTGAACCTAACAGAAATGCCATTGTAGAGTTCTGATTCTTTAACCTGACATTGTTATTTATTCTTATAAATTACAGGAATGAATTATTTTGGGGTTAACTTTCTGTGTTATACTAGTGAGTCCCTTTCTAGTCTCTTTTACAGGAAAGAATTCGTTCCCCCACACCCATCTTATTTGTTTAATGTCTTAACAGATCTATTTGTTGAAGGCTTATTTGAGATCGTGGCTGTTTAAAAAGAAAATAAGAAAAGATAAACAAGATTGAGAATGAGAGAAAGAAAAAATATTATTTGTGTCCCTCAGTAGTTTGAAGGTTGCCGTAGTTCATCTTCAAATACAGAGCCATGAAAGATTTATTTAACCACATTTCTTTTAAGGTCGAAGGGGTTGAGATGATCACTCACTCATCCAGGGTCTCCTTCTTTACCCAGGTCCTCTTATCTATTTATCTCTTCTCCTGAGCCAAAATTTGAGCTGCTGTGAGAGATTCTTAGTCGGTTCCCAATATTTGAAACCACTTTCAACAATATCATCCATCTCCTCCCACCACAAGTGACATTATCTCCATATCCTTGGAGATGAGCCGCCTTCCCCTTCCTTTATCACCTAGAGCCACACACGTTTGGTTACAAATGCCCTGATAATGTTCTTGTTGGTCTCTCACAAGTGAAATAACAGATAACCATTCTCCCAGTGATGGTGAGATAGTCATCCTGCTCTCAGATAACCAGGAAAGGAGAGATTCACTTCCATTGCATGCTGTGATTAAGATCTCACTGGCAAAGATACAAGTGAGATTGCCTTTATAAAATAATATCCGTGCTCATGTCATTTTATTCAGCTCAGATAGCAGCTAACATCATTTCTTGGGGTCCTCCCTCTGCACCAATCTGCATTGGCTTTCAAACGTGTTTACCATCACCTGCCCTACTGGTGAGATAAGAATAAAAGTGTAAGATGGCATATTAAATTGTGCAGTGTTTTTCATATTACTCATACAAATGAGATAACAGCTGCGGGATAGTCTGTTTCATTCCTGGCAGAACTCCCAATCATTTCTGCTGCTGAAACAAGGCTAGCCTTGTATCTCAGCAGTGCGCGCTCCTGTCTGTGGGTATCATTCAGTAGGGCCAGGAGGCTGCCTCCCCTAAGTCCCCCTTCCCAGTCTGCTTGATGTGAATTAATGAGGGACAAATCTTTTTATTCCTACTCAGGTTTAGGCTTAATGTGAAATTATCCAGAGGAGGTAATTTACAGAGTATTTCCCAAATTTCAGTTATCAAGCCCCATTTTCTTACGGTTTTTGCTATATGCAGATGTCACCGATGATATTACTTAATACTTTTCTTTAAATTTATTTTAATTTTAACTACCTATCTTAGCCTTATTTTAACTGATAGTGATAAACTCATAAGCTTGTTATGATTGTTTTGATTTTATTATATTTAATCGACCTTAAAATAAACATGTAACTATTAATATTGTTTTCTGTGCATTGTCTAAAGTAATTTTTAGTGATACTCATGGATGTTTTCATTTGAGAAATACCATTAGGTGAGTTCTCACTAAAGTACACACATCTAGTACAGATAATTTCTTAGCAGCTGCTGTTGATGGGTGATCCCACACTTGAAAAAGCAGGGAGGGAAACCTATGAATATAAAAGAATCCAGAAGGGACGCATTGGAGGAAAGAAAGAAGCAGTTCTGTCTAAGGCACATTTCATCCTGGCTGGACTTAGATGAGTGAGATGAAGCCAAGGACATTGTGCTTATTTATTTATTTTTTTTTTTTTTGAGACTGAGTCTGGCTCTGTCGCCCAGGCTGGAGTGCGGTGGCCGGATCTCAGCTCACTGCAAGCTCCGCCTCCCGGGTTCACGCCATTCTCCTGCCTCAGCCTCCCAAGTAGCTGGGACCACAGGCGCCCGCCACTTCGCCCGGCTAGTTTTTTGTATTTTTTAGTAGAGACGGGGTTTCACCGTGTTAGCCAGGATGGTCTCGATCTCCTGACCTCGTGATCCGCCCGTCTCGGCCTCCCAAAGTGCTGGGATTACAGGCTTGAGCCACCGCGCCCGGCCGACATTGTGCTTATTGCCTTTCTGGGTGGCATCTGGCATCGGAGGCTGACCCAGGCCTCTGTGAGGCCGTGAGCTATAACACAAATTCAGGCACTTGCCAGGCTGCTCTAGGCTGTTCTACCCCACCCCACAGCTACTCCTAGTCTGGGTTCTGATCGGTGTTATGAAGAAGAGGCAAGGATGGCACAAGATGGCAAGTGTCAAGTGTTGGAGAGTTCAATTTTCTGTCAAGACTACCTTCTCTATCCAAGAAAAATGACTTGATTATGAAGGAGTTTTAAAAGTACAAACAAGCAAGCAACAACAACAACAACAACAACAAAAACGGAACAAAAAATCAATCAGATGAATAGGACTGAGAGTTTAAAACTGGAAAACTCTAATTTAGAGGTAGCAGAGGCCCTTGATATCTGCCAGAGAAACTTCTGCTCCAAGCTTCTGTAGGTGCCTATGATCCCAGGCTTCCTAACCCTCTTACCACAACAGTAGTGGCCTCTTCCGTTTCAGTCTCTGGCTCTACGCCTCCTGGTTGTTACCCTGAACAAGGACTGCCAGAGTGGATGGTAATGACCCACCCTACTCAGGCCAGTCCCTCAGGATTCCACCATCTTTTGACTAAGATGACGATCTTAGGTCGACTGTCCCAAAAGTGGCTCTAGATGCTATAGAAGGGGACTGTCTTAGACACATGGCTTCGTCTTTCCAAGAGCTGCCTGGATATGGAGCTGTGTAAGACATATAAATGTTTGATAGGCAGATGGACAGGAAAGAGTTAATTCCCAAACCAACTATGATTTAGCTGTGGGCCTGCCGAGCATGCAGGCTGAGCCTGTGAGAGTACCATGAGGGAGCAGTTAATCAGACATCAGTTTCCAGGTATGTAGAGGACCTGACTGGTGACCAGAGATTGAACTAAGTGTCTGGGAACCGTTCATGTGTACAAGCCCAAGGCCCATGAGGGACAACAATCAATCCCTGCTTCATCCTTTAATCCACATTCATTGCTAGCAACAACATAGCGAAAATCAGTGGGAGCTGTTTTTTTGTACTCTGGTTAGATAAAACAGGAAAGCATCCGTAGTGTTTTGTAAATAGTGTTTTACCCAGTCATTCAGTGCTGATTAGCCCATGTTTGCCCCTCATTTCCCCAAATTAACTTTTGCCATCATTCTGCATACCCGTGAGACTTGGTTTCCACAGGGCTGCTGATTGCTGCATTTCCCTGAAACTCACTGATTGCACCTATGCCCAGTGCCACCTCCCTGAACAGCCTCGCTGCTGGTCTCAGTGCCTGTTTCTTTTCAGGATTCTTCTCTACCTTTGTTAACACAAAAGGGAAAAAAATTATTTAAGAAGTTTACACTTTTAGTAAAATATTCTTCTTCCTGATTTCTTAAACTGTTCCCCTTTGTTCACCCCATCGAAGAAAGAAGAAAAGAAAGAAGGAAAAAAGGGAGGGAGTAAGAATGAAGGAAAACATTTCTGCCTTTTGTCAGGATTGACTCTTTTCCCAATTTTAAAAAAAGTTTGGACATTTATGTGTAATGTATCTCATTATAAAGGTAATAGAACTATATTTCAAAGGAAAAGGAAAAGCACCCGTAATACTAACAATGTAACAGAATTGCTGTTAGCATGTTGATGTATTTCCTACTAAGTTTTCTGCTATGCAGCTTCTTTTAAAATCTAGTAGTAATCCTACTGTAAACAAAACATTTTCTTTTACTTTTTTCACTTATATTCAGTCATAAGCATTTTTCATGGTGCTATATGGCCTTTGTAACCATAGTTTTAGTGATTGCATGTTTCCTCTAGTGAAAATACAATAATTTACACAACCCTTTCTTGAGTGTTTTGATATTGAGATTGCTTTTCATTTTAAAATCTTCATTATATCATTGAAACGATACTGTTAAAGCATACGTTCCCACCCACCCCTATTTTTGCTTTGTTTTGTTAGGTTCTGATTCTAGAAGTCAGGTGACAAGAAAAAGCCCATGGGCATTTCAGGTGCTTGATTTGTACTTTGAAGTTGGATTCTACAAGCATTTGTACTTACTGTGTCCTCACCAGCCAAGCTGGAGGGCCCATTCCAACAAACCCTCCCTGTGCTTCTCCCCCTTGTTTTGCCTCCTCTCACAAAGGTATACTTCCCACATTCCTCATAGTGGAGAGAGAGGCTTCCCTCACAGGTTTTCAACAATTTGTGCCCAATATGAAGCCAAAGAAACCTTCTTGACTCCATTCATGTGGCTATTGGTCTTCACGCTATAGCAGATGTCTTTAAAAGAGATGGTCTTCAGCCCTTCACCTCAGCTAAAGGTTGGTACATGCCAAGGATAGGAGGTTAACAATGAAAGGAAGGGTTGTGGGCCAACCATGAGGGGAATTTAGGAAGGAGGTGCCCACAACTTATGGTGTCTGGTTGGCTATAATGTATCCAAGAATAATTTATTGGGTACTTACATGTATTAGCCACTGTGATAGGTATAATGGAATATGCAGAGGTAAACACCGCTATCAAAGAGCTTATAGCCTTCTGTGGAAATGACAGACCTGCAAATAACTGTTACGAAGACAGAAGGAGGGACATGAGTACTGAGGATTGCCATGTCAGCAGCCCAGGACCCTAACAGAAGGCCCCCTGTACACCAGGCTACATGTTCTCAAGCTTCCTTTTGGTAAGGTCAAGTAGTTGGGGAGGGCAGTGTAGGGAATTCTTTGTGGGAGTTTACTGAAATAAGATTATTCTGATTGCAGAAGAAGTCAGATCTCGTGGGGAGGAATTTGAATAAAGCATGTGCCTACTCACTGACCTTTCCTGACAAGGCACATGTGTGTTGAAGGGGGAGAATGCATCAAGCACAAGCTGTGAGCCTGCACTCTTCAGTGCCTCTGTGGCTGCAAAGACTGAAGAATCATGTTATGCATACCCCGGGAAAGTTTCTGACCTAAGAGTGAGCGAGTTTACGGTGGATGGCTGAGTATCAGGGTCAGGTTAAGTAACAGGAGTCAACTATTAAGGGGAACTAGGCATCATTTTTTACCCAGGTATGTATGGTTCTTTAGATCTTGTTACATAATGTGTCTCTTCCTTCACTTGTCTGTTTTAGAGTAATTACTTAAAATTGTAGTGTATCAGACTGGAAAGTGACCTTAATCATGTTAGAAGACTCTCAGTAACATAACAGCCTAAGTTAATGGGATTGATCATCCCCCCTTTAACTTAGAACATGTAGACATGCTTGATTAAAAAAAAACCACAAAATTTTAGTAAAGCTGTATTACTCAACTTGAAAGAAAGAAAAGACAATCTCAGGTGTAGGAGAAAGAAAAGGAGATGAAAGCTATTGTGAGGAGGTGAGTAAGGGAGACCTGATGCTAAGAAGACTCATGGGCATTTGGGTTCCATATAAGGCTTGGGGCTAGGCCTCTAATGTGCACATGAGGACTGGTTATGCGACCTCCAGACCACAGGTGATAGAGAGAGGAGGAAGCCTGTGTAAAGCCTGGAAACTCCAAGAGCTGCCCTGCTCATAAAAAGCATACTGGAAAACAGCACAAATTGGCCAGAGGAGGCAACGTGGAAGTTTGCCACCATTTGTTCAGAGCCTTAGGTAGAAAAAAAAATCACTCAAAAAGCTAAATTTCCAGGCCTGAAGTATGTAAAGGCATGTGATTCAAATTTAAACTATCTATCTGGTTCAGGACGTCCAAGCTGAGAATTTATCATAACCTGGTCAAGGATCATTGAAACCCTGGAGGCTACAGTATAAGCAACTATAAAACTCAGCAGGAATCCTTTCATAATCTAGGGCACATAGAATTCCATAGCCCTAATGCCCCTGACGAAGAGGAACTTACAATATAAAACAGACAAACCTCATGAATCAAACCACCACACATCAGGTCAGGAGACACCACAAACAGCAATTCCTATCCACTACTGGTAGGAATGTCAAATGGTAAAACTGCACCAGAGAGCAATTTATTTTATTTTATTTTGAACTTTTATTTTAGTTTTGGGGTACATGTGCAGGTAAGTTACATGTCACGGGTGTTTGGTGTACAGATTATTTAATCACTCAGGTAATAGGGATGGTACTTGATGATAGTTTTTTGACTCTCACCCTCCTCCCACCCTCCACTCTCAAATAGGCCCCAGTGTCTGTTGTTCCCTGCTTTGTGTCCATGTGTACTCAGTGTTTAGCTGCCACTTAAAAGTGAGAATTTGTAGTATTTGGTTTTCTGCTTCTGTGTTAGTTCACTTAGGATGAGGTTCTCTAGTTCCATCCATGTTGCTGCAAAGGACGTGACCTCCTTCTTTATGGCCGTCTAGTGTTCTATGGTATATATGTACCACATTTTCTTTATCCGGTCTACTATTGGTGGGCATCTAGGTTGATTCAATGTCTTTGCTATTGTGAATAGTGCTGCGATGAACATATGCATGTATATGTATTTATGTTGGAATGATTTATATTCCTTTGGGTATATGCCCAGTAATGGGATTGTTGGGTTGAATGGTAGTTGTGTTTTAAGTTATTTGGGAAATTACCAAACTGCTTTCCACAATGGCTGAGCAAATTTACACTCCTACCAACAGTGCATAAGCATTCCCTTTTCTATGCAACCTTGCCAACAACTGTTATTTTTTCACTTTTAATAATAGCCATTCTGACTGGTGTGAGATGATATCTCATTGTGGTTCTGATTTATGTTTCTCTAATGATCAGTGATGTTGAGCATTTTTTAATATGCTTTTTGGCTGCATGTATGTCTTCTTTTGAGAAGTGGTCTGTTCCTGTCTTTTGCCCACTTTTTAATAGGGTTGTTTGTTTTTTGCTTGTTAATTTGTTTAAATTCCTCATGGATTCTGGATATTAGATCTTTGTTGGATGCATAGTTTGCAAATATTTTCTTCCATTCGGTAGGTTGCTTGTTGATTCTGTTGATAGTTTCTTTTGCTGTGCAGAAGCTCTTCAGTTTAATTAGAGATCATTTGCCAATTTTTGTTTTTGTTGCAATTGCTTTTGGTATCTTCATGAAATCTTTGCCAGGGTGTATGTCTAGAATGGTATTTCCTAGGTTATTTTCCAGGGTTTTTGTAGCTTTAGGTTTTACATTTAAGTGTTTAATCCATCTTGAGTTGATTTTTATATATGTTGTAAGGAAGGTGTCCAATTTCAATCTTCTGCATATGGCTAGCCAGTTATCCCAGCATCATTTAGTGAATAGGGAGTCAATTCCTCATTGGTTGTTTTTGTGAACTTTGTCACAGATCAGACGGTTGTGGGTGTGTGGTCTTATTTCTGGACTCTCTATTCTGTTCCACTGGTCTATGTGTCTGCTTTTGTACTATTATCATGCCATTTTGATTATTGTAGCCTTGTAGTATAGTTTGAAGTCAGGTAATGTGATGCCCCCAGCTTTGTTGTTTCTGCTTATGATTTTGCTTTGGCTATTTGGGCTCTTTTATGGTTCCATATGAATTTTAAGATAGTTTTTTTCTCTAATTCTGTGAGGAATTTCATTGGTACTTTGATAGAAATAGTATTGAATCTGTAAATTGCTTTGGGCAGTATAGCCATTTTAACAATATCGATTCTTCCTATCCATGAGCATGAAATGTTTTTCCATCTGTTTATGTAATCTCTGGCTTTTTCAGTAGTGTTTTATAATTCTTGTTGTAGAGCTCTCTCACCTCCATGGTTAGCTGTATTCCTGGGTGTTTGATTCTTTTTGTGGCTATTGTGGATGGGATTGTGTTCCTGATTTGGCTCTCAGCTTGGACGTTTCTGGGATATAGCAATGCTACTTATTTTTGTGCATTGATTTTGTATTCAGAAACTTAGCTGAAGTTGTTTATCAGATCTAGGAGCTTTTGGGTAGAGACTGTGGGGTTTTCTAGGTGTAGAATCCTATCGCCTACGAAGAGAGATGGTGTGACTTCCTCTCTTCCTATTTGGATGCCTTTTATTTCTTCCTCTTGCCTGATTGCTCTGGCTAGGACTTCCAGTACTATGTTGAACATGAGTGGTGAGAGTGGGCATCCCTATTTTATTCTAGTTCTCAAGGGGAATGCTTCCAGCTTTTTGCATGTACAGTATGATGTTGGCTGTGGGTTTGTCAAAGATGGTTCAGAGAGCAATTTAGCAATACATAGTACATGTGAAATTGGGCAAATGATACAGCCCAGCATGCTCATGTATAGGTATATGCCCTAGAATTCTCTTACATGTATATAAGAAGATATGGCCAACGATGATCATTGTTTGTTAAAATAAACTGTAATGCTAATTTAGAAATCCAAATTGGCAGTCAGAATGCAAATGGATAAGTAAAGTATGATTTATTCATATGTTAGAATACTACCAATTCGTTAGAATGAATGAACGTATCCAAATGCACAAATCTTAAAAACATGATGCTGAGGAAGAAAGCCAGCTTTCTCAAGGATAAGCATAGCATACTATTTATCTAAGTTTTAAAAACACAAATCAATATCATGTAGTATTTATGAACATGTGCAAAGGTAGTGAAAGTATAAAAACAGAGAAAACATATTAATTTAAAGAAAGTAGTTTCCTTTAGCGTGGGAGGGAAGACAAAGCGTTTGATTTAAATGTAGGTTTGACTCCTAAACCAGTGCAATACTAAAAGTATACCATATGGATTCTATAAGCCAATGCATTTTATTTTTTACTATACATAAAGAAACCCTCTTCAAATATAATTTTTCCTTACTGATTCAAAGAAAGAAAGAAATAATGTATTATAGATGCAGTTGAAGCTCCATGTATATATAAGTCCTATCCCATCCCTTCTTGCTCTTGTCTCTGTATGATGTGCTGCCTCTTCAAATATAAACCATGGTCAAATCGTACATTTAATCATTCTCAACATGCCAGTAAGGAAATGATGGAGACAAAAGTCTATAGCCATTATAAGAAACTTCTTTTTTTGGGAAAAACAAAAATAAAAACAAAACAGGGAATAGTGGAAACGATGCTGTTGGCACTAGTGAGTACCACACACCAAACTGTTCTGGGTGAGCATTCCAGACACCCTGATGAGGTAGTGGAGGAGTTCCTGTTGGGCCAAGATGACTGGCCTTGCCCTGCCTCAAGAGCGTCTCCTTATCTACTGCTCTTCACAACCACATGTGAGATGGGCAATGGGGCATGCTTCTTTTCTAGAAGATGTTTTTATTGTCCTAGTTCACTTCCTGTTGAGGGAGTTCTAGGGCATTGGGGCTGACCTTAGGGATTGAGCAACCACAGGCCTTTATTTTCAGGACCTGAGCCTGGATCAACTGGCCAGGTAGGTAACTTTCCAGAAATTTTAAGGAATATTGACCTAAGTCAGAGATCTTATGGAGTCATGGTCCATGAGTTTTGACATTGCTTTTATAGCATCTCTCTCTTAGCAATAAGCTCAAGAGCTCTGAGCATGCCCCTAGCCCTGGGCTTAAGTGCTTCCATCTTATCTGTCCAAACGATGGGTTGAAGCAAGGCTAATGTTGTGTCCTTTGCCCTGGAGGTCTTTACTATGGAGGTAATTATATTTTTCAAGCAGCAAGTGAACCTTAGGAGGTGTTGGAAGGGGCCTGGACCTTTATGCTCACTCTATAGTCCTTATTTTGTCTAGGTCCCAATATTAATTGTTGCTGTGTTTCCCACCTAACTATCTTTATTTATACTACCTTTATTTTCTATTTACTTTTATTGATGAATAATATTTGTACGTGTTTATGGGGTACATGTGACTTTTTATATGCATAGAATGTGTAATGGGCAAGTCAGGGTAATTAGGGTATCCCTCCCCTTGAGTATTTATCATTTCTATGTGTTGGGAACATTTCAGGTCCTCCCTTCTAGCTATTATGAAATATATGATACTCTGTTGTTAATCATAGTCACCCTACTCTGCTATTAAACACTGGAACTTATTCCTTTTATCTACCTGTATATTTGTCCCATTAGCTGTCCCCTCACATCTTTTCCAGCCTCTGATATCTATCATTCTACTCTCTACCTCCATTATATCAACTTTTTTAGCTCCAACAGATGAGTGAGAAGATGCCATATTTGTCTTTCTGTATTTACACTAACTTTAGTTTTGGGAAGATAACATATTATCCAGATATCTCAAGTTTCTGGCCACTGCCTCCTAGCAAGACTCTATCTCCTTACCTTTCCTCTTTTAGTTTGGCCAGTCTGTACTGAAATAGCAACTCCCTCTAACATCATGATATTTTTTCTTCTAAGTTGAGTACCAAGGTGTAACATGACAGTTTCACCATCGCTTTCACTATCCCATAAAAAGATTACCAACTTGAACGTGGGGAAGGGGAATCCTTATTGTACCTCAGTCTACTTAAATTCTGTCACTTCCATGTAGGTCTGTCACTCCTAATATCCTATTCCTAGTACTGATTTATATATTGGCTAGGACCCATTTGGCTGTAAGGGAAAGAAAACGCTAGCTTTAAAAATGAAAAGCTCAGGGAAGATGTTGGCCCGTGTGTCCAATAAGTACAAGGGGTGTAGGTGGCCTTAGGTGGGTCTGGATCCAGAAGCTCATATAGCTCAAAAGTATACAGACCAAAAGTCTGTATATTTTTCTCTATCTCCTGGCTCAATGTTTCCTCAGTGTTGGCTCTGTCTCAAGCAGACGCTCCAGGTGGTGGAAAGATGGTAACCTATAGTTCTTGGCTTATGTTGTTCTCATAGCTGGTATTCCAGCAAAAATAGAATGTTTCTTTCTGAAAATTCTGTTGGAAGACCTAGAAAAGGTTCTAATTGCCCAGCCTGGCAATGTGCCTGCTCCTGGATGAGCCACTGTGCTGTGGGCTGGGGTTCTCTAATTAACCAAGTTGGGGCCAATGGCCCAAATCTGAAATTTAGGGTGATGTCAGCCCCACTCGAACCACAGAAAGCACAATGAGTAGAGGGGTGGTTTCTCAAATAGGCATGTTTTGAACCATCTGCATGGTCTGTTTGTAAGGGAAAGAGTGTTTGCCATAGATAATTTTTTCCAGTGGATTTTTAGTGCAAAGACATTTGTATATATGTTTAAAATCAAATTGTCAGCAAGTGGTCACCCAAAGTGAAAGTGTTTAACTTTTAATAAAGTGGCTTTCAAACAGAATTCACAGACTTGGGGACTATAAGTATATTTTTGCTTATTTTAATGTGGAGTCATTCATCCATTATTTATAACTGAAATATACTTCGTGCCTTCTCAGTGTTGTATGGTATAGTACATGGTTCCTAACGTTTCTTAATAAGAAGATCCCACTTTGACAGCTCCACAGTTTGTGGCTGTTTGATAAAATTGTAATTGTACTTATAGCACCTTAAGAAAAATACATGTGACAACAGTTACGATGCAGTCAGTTTTTCATTGAGCACAATACATCAGTAACTCTTGAAAAGTATACATAGGAACTGGACCTAGAATTTAATCAGGCTATGGAAAATGCTTGGGCATGTGTGGATTTTCTGAGATGGTACTTAAGAGTATTGGGCCCATAGGTTAGGAACAACTGGAGTTTGGAGTGATTAAGAATATGGTTCAATCCCAGATCTACTACTTGTGAGGTGTTTGACCTTGGGTGGCTCATTTAACCTCTTTAAGTCTTCAGTTTCCTCCGATGGGAGCTGGAAATAACACCACCTGTTCCTCTAAGGTTGTTGTGAGGATTAGAGGTAATGTAGGTATAATGTACGTAAAGCACTTGACAGAGTCCTTGATACATGATTAGCACTCAATATGTGTAGCAATTAGTGTTACCACTTTGTATTAAAATCATCTATTTACCGCAAGTCTCCTTTAATGTAAGGCATTGTGTTTTATGCAGCTTTATATTCTCAGTGCCTAGCAACATCCTGGATTAGATAGGATATGCTTATTAAGCAAATAAGTAAATTATTGAAAATTTAAAAGCAATGATATGTCTAATGTGTCTAGCTCACTGACCATAGCATGGTTGCTATTTTAAAAATGTGCGTGTATTCTTCTCCTCATCATCTGGACTTGGACATGGTTTAGCCCAGTGGTCCTGGAACTTCAGTGTGCTTGAGAATCCCCTGCAGGGCTTAAACACAAATGATGACCTAACACCAAGTTTCTGATTCAGTACATCTGGGATGAGGCCTGAAAATTTGCATTTCTAACAAGTTCCTATCTAATGCTGCTGCTGCTGGTCTGGGACCACATTTTGATCACTACTATACTGTGCTAATAGCTCTCAACCTTGGCTGCATATTAGAGGTCCTGGGAAAGCTCTTAAAAATAATGATGGCTGCCTGGCCAAGTAAGGTGGATCATGCCTATAATCCCAGCACTTTGGGAGGCCTAGGCAGGAGGATTGCTTGAAGCCAGGAGTCTGAGACCAGTCTAAGCAACAAAATGAGGCCTCATCTCTACAGAAGAAAAATAAAAATAAAAAAGTTAACTCGGTCTGGTGGTGCACACCTGTGGTCCCCACTACTCAGGAGGCTGAGGCTGCAGTGAGCTGTGATTACGTCACTGCACTCCAGCCTGGGGGACAGAGAGAGACCTGTCTAGTGAAAAACAAAAAACAAAAAACAAAAAACAAAAAAAAAACCTGCCTGGACTCCTCACCTTGAGAGTGTGATTAACTGGTCTGAAATGAGGCCTGGGCAGCAGTATTGTGTGTTATTTTAAAGCTCCCTTCCACCAACCTTCTCTAATATGCTGCCAGACATGCAAATCACTGGCCTTACTACTGGACTTAGGCAACCCAACTCAGGGCAGCTTTATCATCTGCTTGTTGTCCACTGGTAGCACTGCAGCAACTGCGTCCAACAGAAAAAATCAACTGCATTGGTCTGGTCTTGTATTTCTAAATTGATTATGTAGATACCTCACACCACTGAAATCAGTTAGTAAATGGAGTTTCTTCACAGGTATTGCATTATTTCTCCCAGGCCAGTGAGCGCTTGCAAGTCTCCAGGATGATTCTTTTTGTTTTATTCACTCTGTGTGTGTACATGTGTATGTGCCCCACATGCAGTGAACTTGTTTTAGGTTGTTTCTTATAATTCACTATATAATCAAGGGATTAACTCAATGGAATCAGAGGGGAGGGGAGGGGAGGGGAGGGGAGGGGAGAGTTGCTTTTCACTTTTAGAAATGAACCACCTCTTCTTAGTTGTAAAATCCTCGCAGGACCCCAAACCTACAGTCATAGGCTCATTAAAAGCGAGTTGCAATTACAAGCATGTTTGTCTGCTTCCCTCCCTCTTGGTGCCTGTGTCTGGTGCTCGTTTTTTTCCTTGTGAACTTTAATACATGTTTAATGTGAACCTTAATGATTTGATTACAATGGCATAATTACATAATTGGAATGTATTGTGCATGCTGGCGGGAAGGAATCTGGAAGGTGCTTGGTGAGTGACGTTACATAAACAGAATGATAATGACAGTGAGATTGAGAATGAGACTAATGAGAAAATGATTAGAAAAACTGGGAAGAAATGGACACTTGTGGAAATGAGAAGGTAGCATTTCTCTTGCTTTAATGATTGGGATTCATTTCGCCTGAGAGGCTGAGGCTTTTGAGAATCAGTGCTATTAGAAAGAGGTAGGTTCAGATAGTGGGTTTTTTGGAGGCTACTTTGGACATAGGTGCTGGCTCCAAGGCCCACCTGTCTAGGCAAGAATCAAGTCAGACTCATCAAGAAGCTCTGATACACTGCTTCCTATGATCTTTAAAGCAGAGCAAGGGCAATTCTCTTTCTCACCACTGTCCTTGCTTTAGAATGTTTCCTGTGGCACATTTGCATATCAGTGGAACATTGAGAGCCCCATTAATGTGGAGTGGAGCCACATTCTCCTCCCCAGTGCAATTCCACCATCTCTCTGGTAACGTATTGCTACTGAAGCGCAATGGCAGCTAGCCAATCGTTTTGTGCTCCCAGTTAATGACCTCCATTACTGTGTCATTTGGGCTAGAGAACCATGTCCACCTGCCTAGATCCTTTCCCATAGTAATTGGCCTGTGCAATGTCATCTTTACGTGATGTTTACCGTATATTACTATAATCACAATGATTATTTCCCCAACTTATTTGTACTATTAACATAAAACATATCTGCTTATTGATTCAACAAACACCAGTATTTGTTAAACACCCATATAGGTGCTAGTTGCTATGTGTGATGCAGAAAATAGAAGACACATTATTTGTGGTTTAGCAGTTGAAGTCTAGACAAGATATTCAGGAAAAGTTATTGTAAATCATCTCATGGTGAGTCGGAGAAATGATTCAGAATATTTTCACTATAGCCCTG
Organism: Theropithecus gelada; assembly: GCF_003255815.1. Lineage (NCBI taxonomy): Eukaryota > Metazoa > Chordata > Mammalia > Primates > Cercopithecidae > Theropithecus > Theropithecus gelada. The sequence goes on from NC_037669.1 coordinate 156,476,979, forward strand.
CGTTCTTTTATCCATCAACTTGAAAATACTTATTGAGTGCCTACTATGCGAAGGGCTTAAGGTGAGGGGCAGGATACTGAGATAAATTTAACTATGATCTGCCTTCGGGGGAATTTTCAAAGACAATCTGGCAGTACCGATCCAAGTAAAAAATGGATACACTCAGTGATCCAGCATTTTCACTTCTTGGTTTGTACCCCAGGTGGCCATTCATTTATGTGCACAGATAGGGCATATAAAAGTATGGTAAATGAAGTACTGCTTGTAATATTATTCTACAGACAGCCTCAATGTCCACCAGAAGAACAAAAGGGAGTAACTAAATAAACTGAGGTTAAAGCAATACCATGAAAAATTATACAGATTAAGAAGAATAAGGTAGATCTATCACTAGATCGTTAGGACACTCCTTTGAATAAACTAAGTGATAAGTAATTATGTATGGAATAATATATCCTGTGTAAAATAAAAAGCAAAAGAAAAAAAACACAAAACAACCTTATACGTTTTCTACGGGCCATAGATATCTATATAAAATAAAAAACAACCAAAAACCAGAAGTTCAGAAGGCTATCACCAAAGTGACAGTGGTAATAGTGGACACCCTTGGGTAGGATTGGGAGGAGCTAGGATTGAGGATGCTCATGAAAGAAACCTTAGTTTCCTTTTTTTTTTTTTTTGAGACAGAGTCTTGCTCTGTCACCCAGGCTGGAGTGCAGTGGCGCGATCTTGGCTCACTGCAACCTCTGCCTCCCAGGGTCAAGTGATTCTCCTGCCTCAGCCTCCCGAGCGGCTGGGACTACAGGCACGTGCCACCATGTCCAGCTAGTTTTTTTGTAGTTTTAGTAGAGATGGGGTTTCACCAAGTTGGTCATCTTCTGACCTTGTGATCCGCCCGCCTCAGCCTCCCAACCTCCCAATGTGCTGGGATTACAGGCGTGAGCCACCGCGCCTGTCCTTTTTTTTTTTTTTTTTTTTTTTTTTTGAGACAACGTCTCAGTCTGTCACCCAGGCTGGAGTACAGTGGTACGATCTCGGCTCACTGCATCCTCCGCTTCCAGGGCACAAGCAATTCTCCAGCCTCAGCCTCCCAAGTAGCTGGGACCACAGGCACAAGCCACCAACGCCCAGGTAATTTTTGTATTTTTGTAGAGATGGGGTTTCAACATGTTGCCCAGGCTGATCTCGAACTCCTGAGCTCAAAATGATCCGCCCGCCTTAGCTTCCCAAATTGTTGGAGTTACAGGTGTGAGCCACCGCATCTGGCCTATTATTCTTTTTTTAAGAAAATATATTTTGTTTACTTTCTTGAGTAGTAAATGCAACAGAAATAAGTAAATAAAATCTTATGGAAATATTCAGTACCCAGTACATAGCAGGAGGTAAATTAATGTTTACTGAACTGAAGTAAACATAGAAAAAAGGGGCAGTATTTGAGGTTAGAAGCATCAGGGCAGGCTTTAACAAGGGAGATATGTTTGAGCCGGTCTTACGAAAGAAGAGGTGTGGAGATGTGGAAGAAAGGGGCAACATGCAGCTTCCACAGTTTGGACATGGGTAGTTAGTGGGTATTAATATTTATATATTAATAAATAAATAAATAAGTACTTATTATTATTATTATTATTTTGAGACGGAATCTGTCTCTGTTACCAGGCTGGAGTCCAGTGGTATGATCTTGGCTCGCTGCAACCTCCACCTCCTGGATTCAAGTGATTCTCCTGCCTCAGCCTCCTGAGTAGCTGGGACTACAGGTGCGCACTACCATGCCCAACTCATTTTTGTATTTTTAGTAGCGATGGGGTTTCACCATGTTGGCCAGGATGGTCTCAATCTCTTGACCTCATGATCCACCCACCTTGGCCTCCCAAAGTGCTGGGATTACAGGCATGAACCACCGCGCTTGGGTATAAGTACTTATTTACTGGCATGTGCCACATAACAACATTTTGATCAATGATGTACTGCATATCCGATGGTGGTCCCATAAAATTATAATGGAGTTTAAAAATTTCTATTGCTTAGTGACATCTTGTTCATCTTACCACTGTGTAGACCTAGGCCAATGTGTATGTTTTTAGTAAAACTAGGCCAATGTCTTAGTTTTTAGTAAAAAGGTTTAAAAAGTAAGAAAAAAATTTAAAATAGAAAAAAGCTTATAGAATAAGGATATAAAGAACAGATATTTTGTACAGCCGTACAATGTGTGTTTTAAGCTAAGTATTATGAGTCAAAAAATCAAGAACATTAAAACGTTTATATAAAAATGTTATAGTATGCTGAAGTTAACTTATTATTGAGAAAAGATTTTTTTTTTTTGTAAACCTAGTGTAGCCTCTGTGTACAGTGTTCATAAAGTCTACAGTAGGGTACAGCAATGTCCTAGGTCATCACATTCACCATCACTCACTCACTGACTCACCCAGAACAACTACCAGTCCTGCAAGCTCCATTCATTGTGTTCTATTCATTGTAAGTGCCCAATATAGGTTTACCATTTTTATCTTTTACCCCATATTTTTACCATACCTTTCTATATCTAGATATATTAGGTACACAAATACTGACTATTCTGTTACAATCGCCTACAGTGATTAGTACAATAACATGCCATATATGTTTGTAGCTAGGAGTAAGTAATAGGCTCCATCATATAGCCTAGGTGTGGCAGGCTGTACCATCTAGACTTGTGTAAGTACACTCTATGGTGTTTGCATAAAGTTGAAATTGTCTAATGATGCATTTCTCAAAACATGTCCCCATCATTAAGTGATACATGTCTTTTTCAATCTTTTATTTTCATTTTCCATTTTTATCTCTCCCTGTGTGTTAATCTGAGTATTTTCAACGGATCTGTCTAAGGTTGCTAATCCTTCTTTTGCCAGGTGGAAGATTGAGGCCATTCCTCAGAAACAGCTTAATCTCTGAGTGGATTGGCCCCCAGGATGTGGCCCTTCATGGCTTTCAACTGAAAGGAGCTTTCCCTTTGGAGGGATCCTGTAGTTTAATATCCTCTCTCCTCTCTGCCGAATGAGGCAGCCCAAAGCTCTGCTTATCTTCTTATCTCTCAGATGGCTTCTTTCTGCCCAGCTTCTATGGTGTGGGAGTCAGCAAAGCAGTGAGTGGAAAGTAGTGCCCAATGCTGGGTTCACTCTTTGCATTTCTTTTATTTCTGGGTTTCTGGAATTGCATGTCCTGGCTATCTTGGTAGTCCTGAACCCCAGATTTTATCTCTCCAGGCCCAGGAAATTGCCTGAAGATCTCTTAAGTTTCTCAAGTACTTAGCAGCTGCTTTCTGCTTGACTCTCAGCATCACTTGTAAGTGCCTTGAGGGAAGAAGTGGGATAGAATATTAGGAGTCAGCTCAGTGAATTTCCTTTTCTCTGGGATCTTGGGCTCTTAGATCCTAGGGCCTGATGGATGAGTGGTGTCTAAAAACAGAAGGTTCTTCTTGACATTTGTTTTTAGTTGCTCTTGGCAGGAAAGTTGGTGTGTTACAACGGAAGCAGATGTATCTTTAAGTGTCAACCTACAGTGGTTTTAAAACAAAGCCTGGAATTCTGAGTGAGGCCCAACTCAGGGACAGTCTTTCTGTCCTACAGGACCCAACTGTGGTCTGTTGTAGCTACAGCTGCATTGTTAGCCATTGTGTTCCATTCAGAGTAAGTGTTTCCAGGCCTTTCTCAGGGACCAGGCCTTGGCTCATACCACTGAGGAAATTGCTACTTTGAGGAAATAATATGATTTACATATGCTTGTACCGGAAGTTTGTCTTAGAGTCCTAGAGAGGGTCTGACTCCTCTTTTTGTCCAGCTTTGGAGGCAAATCTTGGGTACATCTTGGCAAAATTCTATGCATTAGATTGGGAGACTATCTTTTGTTTCAAAGTGCATCTCTACAGGAGTAACAGTCAAGAATTTAAGATTTTATTCTGTTTCTTCAATTCTTGAATATCAGATTTTAGTTGATGTATGATTTCATGAATTATAGGCACTTAATTTAATCCTTGGACTCTTAAATCTTTTCTGTTAGTTCCGATGCACTGTGTGGTTCCCTTGAAGGATCACACACCTATGTGGAAGGGTGGGTAAGTATGAACGTAGCCAGAGAGAGCCAGGTGCAGGTCATGAGCCCACAAAGCAGCTGGCCAAGAAGGTGATTCCTAGTTTACCAGTGATGGAAGGGTGAAATCTCTCCTAGTGTGTGGTGGTGGAAGCTGAGGGTGGGAGATGAAGGGTTGATCTACACACTCTTTGCAAGATGGGGAAATTCAGAAAGACACCGTAGGGTCACTTAACAGCTTAGGACTTCAGTTCTGCAAATGGTGTCGGGAGAGCAACCCTGGGCCTGGGTGTGTCTGAGTTCAGAGCTGCAGCAGGTTTAAGCCATTTTCCATCCTTAGCACTTGCACTATCTTTTCATCTTAAACACCATCCTGGGATAACCTGCAGCCCATTCTCCTAGAAAGGCTTACCATTCTCCTAGTAGATAGATGTGCAAGATCCATGTGAATCTGAGCATTTGAACTATTGAGACTGGATGTAGGGGAATGATTCAAGGGCTCTAGTATTGAATGTCACTTGCACTTCAGTGCAAGGCTCTAGTGCTAAAACCTCACAAAAAGAAAGGCCTCTCCAAGAAAAACATTTTCCTCTGGAGTTGGAGGTGGTGGTGATGGGCCCTGATAGTTTCTCTGGGTATACTTGAAGAGGTCTAAATTGAGAGAGGACTGACAAATGTGGTCCCGAGGACAGGGTGTTTCTATTTCCTACATAAGCCTTATTTGTAATATCTATTTTGGAGCTCAGCTACAGACATCCATCCTGTCTCCTATGTCAACCAGATGGACACCATGATATTAATAAAATCTCCTAAGATTCTGGAAGCTAGACATGCTTTTTCCTTCTTAAAATTTATTCCAGGACTCCAAAGACTGTGAGTGCTATAGAGCGGGTGCTGGCATTACTAAGGGCTCAGGAAGGCCAGGCACCAATGTTCATTTAATGATGCCTTATGTGCCAGGTGTGTACTCAGTACTTTGTGTGCGTTGTCTTGTTAAACAAGCCTGGGTCTTTGACATGTATACTTTCCATCTGTACTACCATGTCCCATGCTTGCCTTAAATACTGCCTTAAAGGAGCTCTGTGTTCTGCTCTTTTCAAATCTGCGTGTTTCAGATGCACGTGTCTGCAAGATTGTAAGCTGGCTTCTGCTGTCTTCCTGTCCCCCTCTGAACCTGGCATGGACTAGGCCCTCTAAGTGAATGTGTGGCGCATGAATAGATCTCCATGGAAATGAAGCTGACAGTGACTAAGAAATCCATCCTCTGTCTCCAGTTCTCTGGCCCTTCTGATCCCAATTAGGTTGTGTCTGTGAAGATAAGCGTACTAGGAAGGATCTCAGCCAAGTTTTTCCCAGTTACATGCTAGCTGCGTTGATGTTTGAAGCCACCATGGAATAGTTGTCCTATTCATGTGAAAAGCACAAACACTTAAACAAGGATGATAGTTAAATGGAAATAAAATGTGGATCCTATCATTTTACACCTCAGTGGCTTCTATAGCCTAAAGCAGGGATACTCCAAAACCTGGTCATCAGATTGGGGAATAAAATAGGACTTTTTAATAATATAAGCTACTATTTTATCTGATTCATTAATTCTGAGCGGAGCCCAAAGAATCTGTGTTTTTTCAAAAATGATACCTAGGAGATTCTAGATGATTTGATGATCAACCTGATTTGGACTCCAAGGTAAAGAAAAGCTCTTCAGTATGGCAGGCAAAGACATCTATACACTGGTTGTCCTTGCTCACATCTGCAGACTCATCTGCTGCTGTCTCCTGCCATACCCTTCTTCTTCTGGGCATTCATTTGCCCTCCACTAACACACACACACACACACACATACACACACACTTCTGGCCCACTGTAGGACCCTTGAAGGATCACAACTATGTGGAAGGGCGGGTGAGTGTGAACATAGCCAGACTGAGACTAGAGGTAGGGGAATGATTAAAGGGCTCTAGGAGTGAATGTCACTTGTACTTCAGTGACTCTTCAGTACCCTTTGCCCCTCCAACACACACACACACACACACACACACACACACACACACACACGAATTCTGGTGCTTCCCTTGTGGGTTCTTGTCCCTTTGCCTGAGATACACTGCCCCTCTGCCAACCCAACTATGATGGTTAGTTTTATGTGTCAACTTGGCTAGACTACATTGCCTAATTATCCAATAAAACAGCGGTCCCAAACCTTTTAGGCACCAAGGACGGATTTTGTGGAAGACAATTTTTTCCACAGACTGGGCAGGGAATGAAAGTGTTTCGGGATGAAAGTGTTCCACCTCAGATCATCAGGCTTTAGTTAGATTCTCCTAGAGAGCGCCCAGACCTAGATCCCAGGCATGCGCAGTTCACAATAGGGTTCGCACTCCTATGAGAATGTAATGCCACTGATCTGACAGGAGGTGGAGCTCAGGTGGTAATGCTGGCTCCTGGGTCCACCCGGCGGCTCACCTCCTGCTGTGCAGCCTGGCTCCTAACAGGCGGGTCCACGGGTGAGGGGGTTGGGACCCCTGCAATAAAGCACTAATTTGGGCATTACTGTGAAGGTATTTTGTAGATGTGGTTAGCATCTACAATGTGCTGACTTTAAGTAAAGGAGATTATCCTCTATAACCTGGATGGCCTCATCCAATCAGTTGAAAGGCCTTAAGAGCAAATGAGGTTTCCTTGAGGAAGAAGAAATTATGCCTGTGGACTACAGGGTCAGCTCTTGCCCAAGCATTTCCAGCCTGTCAGCCTGCCTGATGGATTTCAGACTCTGCTAGCCCCAACAATTGCAAAGCCAATTTCTTGAAAAAAGTAATGTGTATATATGACTTCCTGGTTCTATTTATCTGGTAGAACACTCTTTGCTTGGTTGGCAGTTTAGGCACCACACCTTCTGAACCTACCCTCCTTCTCGCTGGTCCTGCTGGAGCTGGGCAGTGCCCCTCTCCTCACAGCTCCCCCTGCCCACCATGAGGTCTGTCATCATGGCTGTCTCCCTGTAACCTTCACTCTGAGTTCTATTTATCTTTGTGTTCTTGGCTCCTAGCACAGTGTCTGGCACAAGCAGGTGCTTGGCATGTGAGTGTGAACTGAAGAAGAGACACTTATGGCAACAGCATGTCCTGTGTCTGCTGAGGGCCACTCCTCTGATTGGATTTGCCAGTCCTGAGCTCCAGGCGGCCTTCACAGAATCCACTGCTGCTTAAGGTCAGAGGCCTTTGTCATTGAGCTCCTGTGTCCTAATCTAGCTCAGAAAAGATACAGCCATGAGCTTCCCAAGTCAGAGGGTCATCCTGTACATTACCTTTCATTTTGTCTGGATGGTATAGGAACACTAGAGAATGGTTTTAAGAGTAAACAAACACAATTGCTATATATAATCCGATACAAAGGAAAACTCCAGCCCCATGTCTATTACTCTAGTCCTACTCTGCAGAGGCAACCTTTTATTTAAATTTGTATGGCTATACCATGTACATACAGAAAATGCCCATAAGCACTTACACCCATGTAAACAGCAACCACAGCAAGAACTAAAATGTTACCAGCGCCACAGAAAGTGCCCAGCCATTTTCCCTTCTAGTCTCTAACTCAGTCGGCTTCCCCTCAGCATAACAACTACTCTGACTTTTAAACTGTAAGCCATATGCTATTGGATGGTTTAAAATGTATTACAAATATCCCCAAATATCAGAGGCTACTTAAAAAAATTATTGTTTGTAATTCTCCTGGTAAATGCAACTCTCATTAATATGCTTATAGTTATGTTTTTTGTTTATTAAATATAGAAAATAATTATTGGCTCCTCTAATAAATAAGAATTTATCTTACATCCCCTTTTCTCCTCCTTACCCTTTCTTCTCCTTCCAGATTTGTAGTGAGTTTGTACATGTGTACATATGTAATTATTTATAGAATAAATTAAATATAAATTCACCAATAGAATAACATTATTTGATTAATCATGTTTAATTGCCAATAATAATAGCTAATAGTCAACCAATAGCTAGCATTTATTGAATATTTAGCATATGCCAAGCTCTATTCCAATAGCATCAACTCGTTTAAGTATCACATAACTCTATGAGTAGATATCCTTATCTCCATTTAATAGATAAGAAAAACTGAGGCATAGACACATCATCTAAGACCAGGATTTACACCAAGGCAGTCTGACTCCAGAGCCCATGGTCTCAGACATGCTGCTATAATTTTAAATAATGTACCTTTATCTCTTTGTTTAATTTAATTTTTTATTTTTATGGGTACATAGTAGGTGTAGATAATTATGGCATACATGAAATATTTTGATACAGACATACAATGTGTAATAATCATATCAGAGTTAATGAGGTTTTCATCACCTCAAACATTTATCATTTCTTTGTATTATTCCAGTTTTACTCCAATTACACCTTCCAATTATACTCTTAGTTATTTTAAAAAGCGCAATAAATCATTGTTGACTGTAGTCACTCTGTTGTGCTATCAAATGCTAGATTTTATTCTATCAAAGTATGTTTTTATATCCATTAAGCATCCCTACTCCCCACCCAACTACCCTCCCCAGCCTCTGGTATCCATCATTCTATTCGCTATCTCTGTGAGTTCAATTGTTTCCATTTTTAGCTCCCACAAATAAGTGAGAACATACAAGTTTGTCTTTCGGTGCCTGGCTTCTTTCACTTAACATAATGTCCCCCAGTTCCATCCATATTGTTGCAAATGACAGGATCCAATTTATTTTTATGGTTGCAATAGTACTTCATTGTGTATATGTACCATGTTTTCTATATCCATTTGTCTATTGATGGACACTCAGGTTGCTTCCAAATCTTGGATATTGTGAATAGTGCTGCAACAAAAATGGGACGGCAGATATCTCTTCAATATATTGATTTCCTTTCTTTGGGGTATATATCTACCAGTGGGATTGCTGGATCATATTGGAAGTTCTATTTTTAGTTTTTTGAAGAATCTCCAAACTATTTTCCATAGTGGTTGTACTAATTTTCATTCCGACCAACACTGTGCAAAGGTTCCCTTTTCTCCACATCCTCACCAGATTTGTTATTGCCTGTCTTTTTACTATAAGCCATTTTAACTGGGGTGAAATGATAACTCATTGTAGTTTTGATTTGCATTTATCTGATGATCGATGATGTAGCGCACCTTTTAATATACTTGTTTGTCATTTGAATGTCTTCTTTTGAGAAATGTCTATTCAGATCTTTTGTCCGTTTCTTCACTGGATTGTTAGATTTTTTTTCCTATAGAGTTGTTTGAGCTCCTTATATATTCTGGTTATTAATCCCTTGTCAGATGGGTTTTTATTTGCAAATATTTTCTCCCATTCTGTGGGTTTTCCTTTCACTTTGTTGTTTCCTTTGCTGTGCAGAAGCTTTTTAACTTGATTTGATCCCATTTGTCCATTTTTGCTGTGGTTGCCTGAGCTTGTGGGGTATCAATCAATCTTTGCTCAGATCAACATCCTGGAGCATTTCTCCAATGTTTTCTTTTAGTAGTTTCACAGTTTGAGGTCTCAGATTTAAGTGTTTAATTAATTTTGATTTGATTTTTGTATATGGCTGGAAATAGAGGTCTAGTTTCATTCTTTTGCATATGGATATTCAGTTTTCCCAGCACCATTATTTTTTAACTTTTATTTTAGGTTCAGGGGTACATGTGAAGATTTGTATATAGGTAAACTCGTGTCATTGGGGTTTGTCATATAGATTATTTTGTCACCTGGTACTAAGCCTAATACCCAATAGTTATGTTTTTTCTGTACCTTTCCCTCTCCCTACCCTCCACCCTCAAGTAGGCCCCAGTGTCTGTTTTTCCCCTCTTTATGTCCATGTGTTCTCATCATTCAGCTCCCATGTATAAGTGAGAACATGTGGTATTTGGTTTTCTATTCCTGCATTAGTTTGCTAAGACTGATGGCCTCCAGCTCCATCCGTGTTTCTGCAAAGGACATGATCTCCTTCTTTTTATGGCTGCATAGTATTTCATAGTGTATATGTACCATATTTTCTTTATCCAGTCTACTGTTTATGGACATTTAGGTTGATTCCATGTCTTTGCTATTGTGAGTAGTGCTGCAATGAACATAAGCATGTGTGTGTCTTTATGGTAGAATGATTTATATTCCCGTGGGAATATACCCAGTAATGGGATTTCTGGGTTGAATGGTAGTTCTGTTTTTAGCTGTTTGAGGAATTGCCACACTGCTTTCCATGATTGTTGAACTAAGTTATACTCCCACCAACAGTGTATAAGTGTTCTCTTTTCTCCATAATCTCACCATCATCTATTTATTTTTTGACTTTTTATTAATAGCCACTCTGGCTGTCCAGAACAATTTATTGAGAAAATTCTTCTTTCCTCAATGTATCTTCATGATGCTTTTGTCAAAAATGAGTTCACTGTAGGTGTATGGATTTGTTTTTGGGTTCTCTACTTGTTCCATTGGTCTATGCATCTGTTTTTATGCCAGTACCATGCTGTTTTTGTTACTATAGCTCTGCATTATAATTTGAAATCAGGTAATTTAGTTCCTCCAGTTTTGTTCTTTTTGCTCAGGATATCTTTGGTTATTCCAGGTATTTTATGGTTCCATACAAATTTTAGGACTTTAAAAAATTTCTATGAAGAATGTCATTGGTACTTTTACAGAGATTGCATTGAACCTGTAGATTGCTTTAGGTAGTATGAATGTTTTAACGATGTTAATTCTTCCAATCCATGAAAATGGAATATCTTTTCATTTTTTTGTGTCCCTTTCAATTTCTTCCATTAATGTTTTATAGTTTTGATCATAAAGCTCTTTCACTTATTTGGTTAAGTTAATTCCTAGTTATGTTATTTTATTTGCAGCTATTGTAAATGGGATTTCTTTTTTATTTCTTTTTCACATTATTCACTGTTGTCATATGTTGGAAATGCTACTGTTTTTTGTACATTGATGTTGTAGCCTGAAACTTTTCTGAATTTGTTTATCAGTTAGAGTTTTTTGGTGGAGCATTTAGGTTTTTTCAAATATAAGATCATATTATCTGCAAACAAGGATAAATTGACTTTTTCCTTTTCAATTTGAATGCCCTTTATTTCTTTCTCTTGACTGACTTCTCTAGCTAGGACTTCCAGCACGATGTTGAGTAACAGTGGAGAAAGTGAGCATCCTTAATGTGTTCCAGATCTTACAGGAAAAGCTTTCAGTTTTTCCCCATTCAGTATGATGCCAGCTGTGGGTCTGTTGTATATGGCTTTTATTGTGAAGTATGATACTTCTATATCCAGTTTCTTGAGTTTTATCATGAAAGAATGTTGAATTTTATCAGATGCCTTTTTAAGCATCAAACATTGAAATGATCACATGGTTTTTGTCTGTCATTCTGTTGATATGGTGTATCACATCGATTGACTTGTATATGTTGAACCATCCTTGCATCCCTAGAATAACTCACACTTGGTCATGATAAGTGAACTTTTTGATGTGTTGTTGAATTTGGCTTGCCAGTAGTTTGCTGAGGAGTTTTGCATAAATGTTCATCAGGGATATTGGCCTATAGTTTTCTTTTTTTGATGTGTGTTTGTCTGGTTTTGGTATCCAGATAATACTGACCTCATAGAATGAGTTTGTAAGTATTCCCTCCTCTTCTAGTTTTTTTTTAGAATATTTTGAGTAGGATTGGTATTAGTTCTTTAAATGTTTAGTAAAACTCAGCTGTGAAGCCATTGGGTCCTGGGCTTATTTATTTATTTGCTGGAAGATTTTTTATTACATCTTTGATCTTGTTACTTGTTATTGGTCTACTTGGGTTTTAATATATCTGTGTTTCTTATTGCACCTTATTTTTTCAGCATCTTTGAAAGTAGTTTTAACTATAATTCTTCCTAGAACAACTTTGGCTAAGGTAAGTTACTTACTGAAAAATCCATTTACTTTACCTCTTCAAAATTTTAAACTAAACAGTAGTTTGAAATGACAGTGATGTATGGTCCTAATGCTTCCATTTATGAAAATTACTCTAAAACTTTTGAATATCCCTGAACTAGAAACTTGTTTTTACTTTACACTGTTTCTATCTTATAACTTGTTATAAAAAAGCATGTTATATCTACTTTTTGCTCTATATGATTTATAATAGTGATTGGTTGCAAGCAATACAATTCTAGGCTGACCTTATTAATTCCTATTTGGTGCCCTCAAGTGGGAGAGGCTCGGTGGAAATGTAGCAGCCTGCAGGCCAACATGGCCTCCAGCCCAGTCATCAGTTAATCCCCAGAGACCATATGTATGATCATACTGCAAGGTGACTTTGCATCTAAAGACTCAGAAGAAGAAGCAATGAACACCCCAACTCCACCTGTGGGCTTAGAGGCCAGTCCCCATATCAGCTCAGTGATCAGCAAGTGGACTCCCATGCAGGCCATGCTTGAGCTCCCCTCCCTACTCAGAGTGAGACAATGGCCCAATGTGCTCTCTGCCTCAGTCTCTCAGCCTGGCCATGTTCTAGCTGCTGTGACCTGTGAAATGGCCTTTGTAGATTTGCCATCCTTGCCACCCCTGGTTGAGGTGTTGGGGAATCATCCAACAGTGCCTCAGGCTTATGAGGCAGATGCTACTAAAGATGGCCTAGTGTGGGGATAGAGCACACACACGTAGTTTGGCTCTGAAACTTCATGGTGTACAGTTTTGAGCAGTTTCCTTAAAGTTGTTGAGTCTTAGTTTCCTCATATATAAAAATAGAGCCAAGATTCACTTGAAGGTTATTAGGTTTAAATTAGATTAGTGCTACAGCACACCATGCACTCCCCATCAAGCACTAGAGAGGAGCACAGAAGGTGGGTATCTCACTCATCCTGGGAAGGGGTGTCAGAAAGCTCTTCCTGGAGGAAATTATAGCTAAACAGAGTCTGTAAAATAACAAATATAATCCTGGTCAAAAATGTGTGTGCGTATGTGTGGTCACAAAGGAAATGGTACAACCTGAGATGAAGAAGGACTTGTATGAAAAAATTTAATGATGTGCCTAGGTCCATGGGCTTTAAAAGTGTGAGGCAAAGAATAATAACAGACAGGATTGGGGAAGTACTCAGGCGCTGAAAGACGCATATAAGCAGAGAGGCTGGGAACAGTCATAAAGTGTTAAATTCTGATAAAAGTGAATTTACTATTAATTTAAAATAATCAGACGTCAGAATTAAAGGGACCTTAGAGATGAGCTTGTCTTATAAATGGAAAAATGGAAGCCCATATCATTCCCCTTGTTGAAGGTGACACTGTTAATTAGTGGCAGATCGTAAACCCCAGCTTCTTGCCTCCTTATGGTGTGGTCTTGCCATGTTCATAATCCCCCTCCCTTCCTCATTCAGAAGCTTAACACGTTCCAAATGTCTGTTGTATCCATGTAGTTTGCTGATAACCCTGATGGCCCATATTCTGCATTCTTATTTTTCTTTTTGTTTCTTTTCTTCTCTGTTTTATCAAAACAATACATGGTCTTGGTTTTAAAAGTCAAGTAGTGCCATTATACTTGTAAGAAAACATAGCACTGGAAGTCCCTCAAAGGTGCTCTTCCCAGTGTACAGATTGGCTGTTAGCCTAGTGATGTGCTTTCCTCCCAGGAAGGGGTTGCTTGGGAGGAAGTTGGTGGCACCTAAGATCTGAGTGGCAGCATGACGTTAGGGTACAGTCCCTGGGGCAAGATTTCCTGAGTTCAAATACTGACTTTCTAGCCATGTGACCTTGGACAACCTGCCATTGTTTGGTGCTGCCTGTGTTAGGGGTTCTCTGCACTGTGCAAGGTGCTGCAGGGGATACAAAGAGGACTCCTGTACAACCTCTGTGCTCCAGGAGCTCTCAAGCCATAGGAGGAAAGAACTAAGAGGCAAACATAAGGAAGATCCCTGACAAGTGGACAAGTGGAGGGAATAGTTTTACTCCCACTTGAAGTCAGATAAACCAGAGGTCATTTCCAGCACTGCCATGTTCCGTCTGTGACAGCTTAGAGAAGTTAATGTAACTTCTCTGAGCCTCGGTTTTCCTGTTGAAAAACACGGTAATAATAAGCACCTTTTTCACTGAATCATTGTGAGGATTAATAAGATAAATGGATGAAAGGAGGAGGATGTAAAGGAATCCATGATGGCCCTATGAAGCAAGAAAAGTAACTGTCCTTAGACAGATTTTGAAAAAATTCCTGGAAGATAGAAAGCAGATGGGATCAGATTGCAGAAACATAAGGGCAGAAGAGAAAAAAAAAAGCAAAAAAAAAAAAAAAACAAAAACATAGCCCCAAACTTAGACAATAGAAAGCTGTAGCAGAAGTAATAGAAATTCCAGAAATATTTTAAGCTCAGACTTAACAAATCGAGAAAGCAGAAGGGACTTCTGGACAATCAGGTTAATTCCTAAAGCTTTGTATTTGGAATAGCTGAACCCACTAGGCCCCTGTCCCTCCTCACACCTACTGAGCAGAAAGCAGGGGTGATGTTTAGACCCAGGATAAATCCTCCAGATGGGAAGAAACAACCCAGAGAGGCAGAACAGAGCCGGAAGTAACTCCAGACAGCCAAGGAAGAGAGAAAATTAGGATGGCTGATTCATGCATTTGCCCGTAGAATAAACTCTGAGCACAGCTGTCTGAAGCAGGAGTCCTGACCCAGGAGACTCAGATGGACAGTTGGGCCGGAGAAGGAAAGAAATGACTCCAGATGACTTACACCCCTGTGAGAAGGGGAGAGCCGGGAGCCCCGCTTCTCATGAAGCAAGCTACTTCCTTGCACACCTTACTCTCTACCTTCATGTCCTCCTCCTTCCCACCCCACCCCAAGTCACCAAAGGCAGCTGAAATCAGTACTTTTACTCAGGCAAACAGGAATTTCCAATTCAAATACAAACAATAGTTAAGAATATCCAAACATTTAAAGAAAACAAACATTAAAAAGAAGGACCAAAATCAACAAATAAAATGGCTAGTGTTCATGGAAAGGGAAAAATAACTTTAAGATCAGTTTAAAATTCAGATATGAGGGGCTGGCACACCATCAGTTAAGACAAGTGGTGTGAAAGGGTCAGTTAGGATTCCAGGAACACCAAATGTTTTTGAACATTAAATAGATATGCTGAATAGCAGAATGGATATGGATTGTTGATAAAAAGAGTCAATCTCTGTTTAATATTTGAAGAGATTTATTCTGAGCCAAATATGAGTGACCATGGCCTGTGACACAGCCCTCAGGAGGGCCTGAGAACATGAGCCCAAGGTGGTTGAGGTGCAGCTTGGGTTTACACATTTTAGGGAGACTTCAATCAATTACATTTAAGGAATACATTGGTGTGGTCCAGAAAGACGGGACAACTTGAAGTGGAAGATGGGGGGGGGTGCTTCTAGCATACAGGTAGATTTAAAAATTTTCTGGTTGACAATTGATTGAGTTTATCTAAAGACCTGGGAGAAATAGAAGGGTATGTCTGGGTTAAGACAAGAGGTTGTGGAGACCAAAGTTCTTATTAGCAGAGGAAGCCTTCAGGTAGTAGGCTTCAGAGAGAACAGGCTGTAAAGTGCTTCTTGTGAAACTTAAAGTCTGTGTGGAGGTTAATGCTGGAGAGGTATAATGAGGCACATCCGACCCCCACTTCCCGTCATGGCCTGAACCAGTCTCTCAGGTTAAATTTTAAAAAGGTACCGCGGCTGAGGAGAAAGTCCATTTAGATGGTTGGGGGGTGGGGAATGTAGTATTTTATTTTTGACTTACATGATAAAAAATGAACTCATGAACAGGAGAGAAAAAAGAAAAGAAAAGAAAAGGAAAAAAAAGATGGAGAGTGCTGAGAGCATGGAAGAGGGGAAATAGGAAAACATGAGAAAAGGTAGACCTGAAAAAACCTCACAGGTTTTTAAATTGAAAAAGGTCACAGAGAGACACACAAAATGAATGGCCAAAAATCATGACTGGATACATACTGGTGAAATTGCAGAACCTCAAGAATGGAAGAAAATACTAAAATCTTCTAGAGAGGAAAACAACAGTTTACCTATAAAGGAATAGGAATCAATGGGCATTAGAGTTCTTTGCTAATCCTGGAAGCTCAAAGTGAACGAATCATATCTTCTAGTTTCTAACGGGAAATCATTTGGAAGTTTCAACTCTACATTGTGCAGATGGTACCCATGTCATCCCTTGGCCCACCTCTGTGGACGTTTCCACAGGAGCTCACTCATCTCCATGTAACATCCTCCCTCCTTATCTTTTTGGATGACCAACCTGAAGAGGGGGGTTAGTTAATGCCCTTGAGAAACCCTCTAACTCTCATCCAATTGGTGACAGGAGCTGGTGGACAACCACCCTAGGCTTGTGTCCTTCAGGAGGACAATTGGAGAAGGACATTCCACATACTTTTCAGGTGGTCCTAGAAGAATGGAGCCTCCAACTTGTGGGAGCTTCCTTAATAACACTCTTAGATTGACTTTGCTTCTTTTCTGTGTGAGTACGCCCCATCCTCATTCCTGTTTCCTGGGATGGCCTCACAAATAAACTACCTCCACTCACATCCTTGTCTCAGGGTAGGCTTTTGGGGGACATACGCAAATACAGACATACGCAACTTAGCTACATTCAAGTGTAAGAGCAATTCAAGTAAGACATGTTCAGACATGCAAGGACGCTGAGTCTCTTCACACATATTTAGGCAGACTATCTCTTCTCTCCCACATCCACAGAGTGAATACGCCCTGCCCTCATATACACTAACACCATTTTGGAGAAGAGAAAGGGAGGGGAAGAAATGTTAAAAATGGAACATGTACTCCCAAAACACTGAATCATCCAAAAGAGACTGTAAAGTGGAACAGAAGGTGAAAAAAACCTGTGAATTGGCAAATTTTGAGTTTGGTTTCTCCTCGCCTCTCCCACAATAGCTCCCACTACCCCACAGTGAGGAGAACTTGTAGGAGATTAGCAAGTGTTTCTCCAAGAAGATGCTATCAGCCTTTGGGCCATGCAGTTCTTCCTTGTGCGGGACTGTTCCAGGAATTGCAGGACATTTAGTATTCCCAGCCTCCGGCACTGAATGCTGGTGGCACCTCCCAGGCATTGTGACAACTAGAACACCAACTACCCCGGAGGACCTCCAAAAGCTACCAGTAAAGGAAATACAAAGGTTAGATGTCTTTAAAATAGGAATAAAATGTATGTAGATTTGTGATTCATCTATACTCATTTTTGTCATCTCCCCGGGTAGGCTGAGTTTCCAATACCCTCTACTAAATACTATTGACTGAGTGCTTGACAAACATTATACAGTGCAGAGGTGATGATTACTACAGGCATGGGATTAAAGCTGTTATCAAGAAAAGGGGGATGCTATGGTCTGAGTGTGTCCCCAAAATTCATGTGTTGGAAATTTAATCCTCAAGTGTTGGGGGTGGGGCCTAATGGGAGGAGTTTAGGTGATGAGAGCATGAATGGATTCATGCTGCTCCAAAAGCGCTTGTGGGAGTGGGTTCTCTCCCTTCTGCTCTTCTGCCTTGTGAGCACACAGGGTTGGTCCCCTGCTTTCCCTTCTGCCTTCTGCTATGTCAGGATGCAGAAAGAAGGCCCTCACCAGATGCTGACACCTCGATCTTGAATTTCCTAGCCTTCAGACTGTGAAACATAAATTTCTGTTTTTTTACACATTACCCAGCACAAAATAGACTGAGACAGAGGATCAGGAATGTCAACGTTCTTACCTCTGGGGAGCGATGCACACCTGGGTCCCCAGCACAACCTGCTCCCTGGCCTGTTTGACTAAGTGGTGAATGAAGCTGACCTGAGGTCTATGTGGAAGATACCCGCTGTGTGTTCCTGGAGAGGGTCCAGGGAGGGCAGGGTTGCCTGAAGGAGTGGACTCCAGGACCTACCCTCAGCCTAACCTCCTGAGTCCCCGCAGCCTGTCTGCAGCTGGTGTTTGACTGCTCCCCTGGAGCCAGATGTTTTTCCTCCTGCCACCTCCGCACAAACATTCTCACTATGAGCCTCCCACTGGTGCTTTCTCCTCTCCTCATCCCCGCTGTGTCCTGAAGCAGACACAGGCCCCAGGACCAAGCATGTGCATCTGCCCTGAACTCTCCGGCCTACACTGACCACCTTTCCTTCTAGAAGACTCACACTCATGACTTCCATGTAAGGAAGGTGGCTCCAGTAAAGCCAGAGAGAGAAGATCTATGAGAGAGGCAGACTTCTTGAAGGTCAGAATCTAGAGAGAGAAAAGAGGACAAATGCATTCCTTTATACACCAGTGAGAAGGAAGTCTGGTGTTTGTTTTTCATGTCTTGTATCCTATAGCCTCTCACCAGAAAGTGGTACACTTGGGATCCCACAGGTCACTTTCTCATCTTCCCATGTGGGGTTTCCCTTCTACCCAGAATCAATTGTCAACCCCTTCAGCAGGTACCATTGGCTTCTCCAGGGCCCTCTGAATTCTGTCGGAAGACGTTGCAGGGGCGGGAGGGAGGCAGATTCAGTACAGTTCCTGGCAGACAGATCCAGAAAGGCCTGGGCTATGAATTTTCTGGTGCTTGTTTCCAAGGCTGCCTCTGTGGCCTGCACGCCATGAGCTCTCTGTGTGGATGTGACTAGGGTAGAGGCACCAGCAAAGGCCCATCTGCCCTGGCTGCATTAACCTTGGCTTTCACCTGTAACATTCTGTGGCATCCATGAGGAAGCTGCCCTGGTGGGAAGTCTATCAGTCTCCACTTCTGGGCTGCTTTCCCAGTAACACTTTACAGCCATCCTGGTTCCACAGAGAAAAGGCCTGTTACAGCACACTAAAGCGGATTTTCTGTGAGGTTTCCTGGGCCAGAAGGGAAACTGAGGCTCACTGGTAGTGCAGGGACAAGAGGTATTCATGAGGCTCAATTCTGAATCCTGCTCTACCCTTCATTGCCAGTGTGATTTTGGACAAGTTATTAAATGCCACTGAATCTCAGTTTCTCTATCAGTAAAATGATTTTAAATACTCCACATAGGTTACCGTGTAGCTAAGCTAAAGCAAGATTATCGTGAAATAGGGTTACTAGATAAAATATAAGATTCCTAGTCAAAATTCGATTTTCTCTCAAAAAGATGAAAGAGAAGTGTTGGTGAGAGTATGGAGAAAATAAAACCCTTGCACACTGTTGGTGGGAATGTAAATTAGTACAGCCACTATGGAAAACACTATGGAGGTTCCTCAAAAAATTAAAAATGGAGCTACCATATGACCTGGCAGTTCCTCTTCTGGGAATACATCCAAAGGAAATTAAGGCAGTTCCTCAAGGACGTAGCTGCACTCCCCTGTTCATCATAATAGCCAAGATGTGGAATCAACCTAGGTGTCTGTCAATGGAAGAATTTATGAAGAAACTATGGTATATAAAAGAATTCATTACCAAAAAACACAATGGTATTTACGTATATATACATATATGTATATGTATACACACACATATATGTATACACACACAAGTGTGTATGTATATACGTGCAATGCTATTCAGCCCTACAAATGAAGGAAATTCTGTCATTTGTGATAACATGGATGAACCTAAAAGACGTTATGCTTTGTGAAATAGGCCAGCACAGAAAGACAAATATTGCATGATCTCAATTGTATGTGGAGTCTGAAAATATTGAACTAATTGAAGCAGAAAGTAGAGAGGGTGGTTACCAGGGACTCTTGGGGAGGGGGTCTGGGGAGATATTGGTAAAAGGCTACAAAGTTTCAGTTAGACAAGAGGAAAAAATTCAGGAGATCTATTGCACAGCATGGTGACTCTAGTTAGCAACAATGTATTGTATACCTGAAAATTGCTAAAAGAGTGGATCTTAAATGTTCTCATGAAAAAAAGGATTAGTATGTGAGATGATGGATATTAATTAGTTTGATTTAACCACTTTGCAATCTATTTATCTATCTATCTGTCATCAATCAAAACATCACAGTGTACAATATAAATATACACAATTTTATTTGTCAACTATACCTTAATAAAAACATTAAATTTCAATTAAAAATCAAATAATACTTTAGTATAAATGTGTCCTAAATATTGCATGAAACATACATTAAAAAATTAGTTGTTCATTTGAAATTTAAATTTAACTGGGCCACCTATATTTTTATTTGCTAAATTTGACCATCCTAGTCATTGATGCAAAATAAACAATATCTACCTTTTGTTGGGGTCCATGTGTGCCACAGCACTAATCTAATTTAAACCTAACATCCTGCAAGTAAACGTTAGTTCTGTCTTCACAGATGTCGAAACTAAGACACAGGTTAAGGAAACTGCTCAGCACTGCACACCATGAAATTTGAGAGCTAGAGTCAAACCATGTGAACCCAGGAGGTGGAAGTTGCAGTGAGCCAAGATCATGCCACTGCACTCCAGCCTGGGTGACAGAGTAAGAATCTGTCTCTGAAAAACAAACAACAAACAAAACAAAACCAAACAAAACCATGTGTATGTGCTCTGCCTCAACACTGGGCCACCTTTGTAGCTTCATAAGTCTGGGGCATACTTGGGAGGATGCCCCAGTATCCCAACAAGGGGTGGTGAGGGTGGAGAACCTGCAAAGACCAGTGTGCATGTCATGGTGGCTAGAGCATGGCCTGACTCAGAGACTGAGGCAGACAGCATGTTGGGCTATTATCCCACCCTGAATAGGGAGGGAAGCCCAGGCATGGTCTGCATGGGAGTCCCACTTGCTGGGTACTGAGCTGATGTGAAGACTGGCCTCTAACCCTGGAGGTGGAGTTGAGCAAACAGATGACAGGGTGTTCATTGTTTCTTCTTTTGGCTCTTAAGGTGCCAAACCACTCAGGGTATCTGGGTATTATGCTCATACATGCTCTCTGGGTATTAACTAACATTTTGTAATTACTGTTTATATGTTAAACAGTGACTACAAGGCAAGTTTCTTGAGAGTACGGGTGATGATTTGTTTACCCTTGTGTCCCCAGCATATAGCAGAGGGTTTGATATGTAGCAGATGATCAATCAGTATTCACTAAACAAATGAAAGGATTAATGTGGGTGAGGTCTGCTGTGTGACATTTGTCCTCAGGGAGCAATAAGGAAAATAAGCCTTGGGACCAAGAACAACAATCCAAAAACAATAGTTGGAAGAACTGAGGACTGTATCCTGTCTTGAGGAGGACTGGGAATCAGAGCCTCAAGCTGTATTCCAGTGCATGTGACCTCAGGTGTGTCTGGGCTGTGCACACACTGGGGACTGCTTGCAGTTAACAGAAGCACTGAGGCTCAGTGTACGGCCAGACCAGAGGGGCCACACCTGTGAGCAAACCCTGCAGCTCTGCCTCACAAAGTGATCCATATGGTGAGGCTGGGAGTGGGAGGAGGGAGAGCACGGCAGCTGTGACAGTCTTTCCTTCGCTCAAGGGACCAGGGGAATGGTAGAAGAGGGTTTCTTGTCATGAAAGAGGCAGGCATCAGTGTCGGAAGACAAACTGGTTCATTCCCTTGTCTTCTGATTGTAATAAACATTTATTCATACATTAATTGAACAGATTATTTTGTTATTCCCTTGTGTAATTATAGGTATTTTAGATTATGGTGACACAATGTATTACTGGCAGTGTTGGCAATTGAGGTGCTTCGAGTAAGCAGTTCTTTTAATTAACTAAAATGTTAGCCTTTTGATGTGTTTAAAATATGGGCACCCATTTTTTGGCCCTGCTTCCGTTCTACATAGTTCTGTGTTGCCCCCTTTTTAGGCTGACTACTTTGACGTATAGAGTGCAGTGGCAGAGATGTTCTGTGACTTTTGAGGCTAGCTCAGAAAAGGCCATGCAGCCTCTGCCTTGTTCCCTGGAGTCGTGAGCTACCACGTAAGAAGTCTTGCTACTCTGGAGCTGCTGTGTTGGACTATCCATGTGTAGACCCTGAGATCAATAGTTCTAACTGAGCCCAGCTTTCCTCCCATGCACACCAAGCATGGTGCCAGGCCTGTGAGTAAAAATGTCTTGGACCCTCCAGACCAGTCCATCCACTAGCTGATAGCATTAAGTGGTATGTCAATACTTTGTGTAGCAGAAAGGTTACCCAGCAAATCCTGCCCAAATCCCTACCCTTCAAAATAATTAGATATAATAAAATGGTGTTTGTTTTAAGCCACTACAATTTGGAGTAATTCATTATGGAACAACTGTGGAAATAGTTAAAGTTGAGCTGTTTGCCTAGAAACCATTCTACAACACTTTTGGCCCTTTCTTGGCTATGGTGGTGGTTATGGAGGTGCACCACTTGGATCCCTTTCAAGAATACCTGCTGGAGGGGAGGAGAATTGACTGACAGCCCCCAGCTGCTGCCCTCATGAATGCAGTGGCAGCAGTCTGGATAGATGGGGTGTCTGCCTTCAACATGTGGTTTGTGTATTCAGTCAGACCTCTATTTGGTTCTGTGTCCTAAATAGGAAGGATATATATATGTCCAGGAAACAAGACTCAAAAGCAGGAGTAGTCCCACTTATCACCACTCTCAACAACCCACTGGGAATTTTGTGCTTTCTGTCCCTGAAACTATGGGCACTGTAGGATTGGAGGCCTTTTTTCCCAATGAAAGTGCCCTCTTGTCAGGGGACAGGGTAATGATCCCATTAAACGAGTTATGCTGTAGCTAGGGCACTTTGAACTCTATGTACCCAGGGACCAGCAGGCAGGAAAAGAAGTACATTGGCAGGAGTAATTGACCCTGATTGGCAGGAAGGCTGCTTTTACAAAACTGGGGCAAGGAGGAATGCTTGTGGAACCAAGGCAACTCACTTAGGTGTTTCCTGATTTGTACTCCCTTGTCCAGTTGTAACTGTGAGTGGACATGAAGCAACTCTAGCTTGACAAGGGAATGACTCCCAGTGATTCAGATTTCTTCAGAATGATGATTTGTGTCATACTATCATGTAAGCCACCAAGTCTTGCCAAGGCAATAGTTGAGGATAAGGAGATTTTAGAATGCATAGTGTAGGAGGGAGAGGATGAGTACTAGTTACGGCCTTGAGATCAACTGCAGCACTGGGGCCTATGGTTCATCCCACTAACCTCATCCTTTTAAGTTTTCTCATATAAAGAGAAATCCAAGAGGACCATAGAGTAATTGCTCCTTGAAAATGAGTGGAGAAGTGAATTTGTGTGGAGGTTGAACTGTGGTGGCCATGGGACACACCATTCAGATTTTTTTCAAGTGAACTTACTACAGGGGGCACAGTTGATTGACAGCCTCCAGCTGCTGCCCCCATGAACGCTGAGTTGATGCTTCCTCTGCACAGCTCCTAGCCAACAAGTGAGCTTGGCAGACTCCCTCCTGTCCAACATGGAATTGTACAATAGTGCCAGCTCATTCCTGTGCAACATGAGATTCCTCTGAAGGACAGCTTTGCTTGGAGACTCCCTGTTAGTCTGCTAGAAATTTTCTCAGAAGTGTGCTGTGGTCTGTGACTTTTCTAACCGAGTACTTCCTTACTTCTTTCCTTACGCAGCTGCTAGACCTATATCGTGGTCTGAAACTTCTCATGCCTTCTTCTGCTCTTCTTCCCTTTTATCCTTCACAAGTACATCCCTTAGTAAATCTTTGACATGTCTAATTTCATCTTGGTGTCTCCTTCACAGGGAATCTGAATTGACACACTTTGTTAGTAAACAGTTTTTATAAACATCATTCAAGATTTTCTCTTGACGACTTAATGACTGTTACAAACATCAAACAAAGCTGCAAACTTAAAGAAATGACTGGATTGGGATTGACATGCATGCATTTCTCAGATGATCCATAATGTTGAGCACCTTTTCATGTTCCTGTTTGGCATTTGTATGTCTTCTTTTGAGAAATGTCTATTCAGATCTTTGTCCATTTATTCATTGGTCTATTAGATTTTTTCCTATTGAGTTGTTTCAGCTCTTCACATATTCTGGTTAGCAATTCCTTGTCAGATGGATAGTTTGCAAATGTTTTCTCCCACTCTGTGCATTTTTCCTTCACTTCGTTGATTGTTTCCTTCGCTGTGTAGAAGCTTTTAAACTTGATATTAGCATTTCCCCAATACTTTCTTTTAGTAGTTTCATAGTTTAAGGTCTTAGATTTAAGTCTTTAATAGTTTTGATTTTTTTTTTTTTTGTAGATGGTGAAAGAGAGGGGTGTAGTTTCATTCTTCTGCATATGGATATCCAGTTTTCCCAACATCATTTATTGAAGAGACTGTCCCTTTCTTAATGTATGTTTTTGGCACCTGTGTCAAAAATGAGTTAACTGTAGATGTATGGATTTGTTTCTGGGTTCTCTGTTGTACTCCACTGGTCTATGTGTCTGTTTTTATGCCAGTACCATGCCATTTCTATTACTATAGCTCTGTTGTATAATTTGAAGTCAGATAACATGATTCCTCTAGTTTTTATTTCTTTGCTCAGGATAGCTTTGGTTGGGTCTTTGGTGGTTCCACACAAATTTTATGATTGTTTTTTCTATTTCTGTAAAGAATGTTGTTGGTATTTTGATAGGGATTGCATGGAATCTGCAGATTGCTTTGGGTAGTATGGACATTTTACCAATATTGATTCTTCCAATCCATGAATATGGGATATATTTATATTTTTTGGTGTCCTCTTCAATCTCTTTTATCAATGTTTAGTGGTTTTCATTGTAGAGATCTTTGGCTTCTATGGTAAATTAATTCAGAAATATTTTATTTGTAGCTATTTTAAATGGGATTACTTTTTTGATTTCTTTTTCACATTGTTCACTGTTGGCATATAGAAATGCTACTGATTGTTGGATGTTGATGTTGTATTCTGCAACTTTACTGAACTTACCAGTTCTAATATTGTTTTGGTGGAGTCTTCAGGTTTTTCCAAATACAAAATCATATTATCTGCAAGCAAGGATACTTTGACTTCTTCCTTTCTAATTATTTCTTTCTTTTGCCTGATTGCTGTAGCTGGAACTTCCAGTGCTATGTTGAATAACAGTGGTGAAAGCAGGCATCCTAATTATGTTTCATATCTTACAGTAAAGGCTTTCAGTTTTTCCCATTCAGTATGATACTAGCTGTGGGTCTGTCATATATTGCGTTTATTATGTTGAGTAATAATACTTCAATACCAGTTTTTTGAGGTTTTTATCATGAAGGGATGTTGAATTTTATCAAATGCTGTTTTCAGCATCAGTTGAAATGATCATATGGTTTTTCTCTTTCACTTTTTTGATATAATGTATGATGTTGTTGGATTTGTGTATGTCGAACCATCCTTGCATCTCAGGGATAAATACTGCTGGGTCACAATGAATGATCTTTCTAATGTGTTGTTGAACTTGGTTTGCTAGTATTTTGTTGAAGATTTTTGCATCAATGTTTGTCAGGGATATTGGCTTACAGTATGTTTTTTTTTTTTTTTTTTTTTTTGATGTGTCTGTCTGGTTTTGGTATCAGGGTAATATTGGACTCATGGAATGAGTTTGGAAGTATTCCCTTTGCCTCTACTTTTTGGAACAGTTTGAGTAGGATTGGTATTAGTTCTTCAAATGTTTAGCAAAATTCAGCAGTGAAGCCATCAGGTCCCTGGCTTTTCTTTAGTGGGAAAATTTTAATTATGTCTTTGAACTTGTTACTTGTTATTGGTCTGTTCAGGTTTTGGATTTCTTTCTGGTTCAGTCTTGGGAGGTTATATGTGTCTAGGAGTTTATCTGTTTCTTCTAGATTTTCCAATTTATTGGCAGATAGTTGCTCTGACTAGCCTCTAATGATCTTTTGAATTTCTGCAATATTGGTTGTAATGTCTCCCTTTTCATCTGTGACTTTATTTATTTGGATATTTTGTCTTTTTTTCTTAGCTAGTCTGGTTAAAGGTTCATCAATATTGTTTCATATTTCAAAAACCACCTTTTTATTTCATTGATCATTTGTATTTTGTTTTAATTTCAATTTCATTTATTTCTGCTCTGGTCTTTATGCTTTTTCTTCTGCTCATTTTGGGTTTGGTTTGCTCTTGCTTTTCTAAGTTCTTTAAGACGTATCATTATATGGTTTATTTGAAGTTTTTCCTCTTTTTAAATGTAGGCATTTATAACTATAAACTTCTTTCTGAGTACTTCTTTTGCTATATCCCCTAAGTTTTGGTATGTTGTGTTTCCATTGTCAATTGTTTCAATAAAATTCTCGTGTTTTTTTTCTTAATTTATTCATTGACCCACTGGTCATTCAGGAGCACATTGTTTAATTTCCGTGTATTTGTATAGTTTCCAAAATTCCTCTTGTTATTGATTTCTAGATTTACTCCACTGTGATCAGAGAAGATGTTTGACATTATTTCAATTTTTAAAAATGTTTTAAGACTTGTTTTGTGACCTAACATATGGCCTGTCCTTAAGAATGATCTATGTGCTGAGGAAAAGAATGTGTATTCTGCAGCTCTTGGATGAAATGTTTTGTAAGTATCTATTAGATCCAATTGATCTATAGTGCAGGTTAAATCTGATGTTTCTTTATTGATTTTCTCTCTTAAATATGCTGAAAATGGGGCACTGAAGTGTCCAGCTATTTTGTACTGGGGCCTGTCTCTTTAGCTCTAATAATATTTCCTTTATATATCTGGGTGCTTCAGTGTTGGGTGTATATATATTTAAAATTGTTCTATCCTTTTGCTGAATTGGCCCCTTTATCATTATAAAATTACTTTCTTTGTCTCTTCTTATGGTTTTTGTCTTGAAATTGATTTGTCTGATGTAAGTATAGTGACTCCTGATCTTTTATTTATTTACTTAATTTTTTAAGACAGGGTCTCACTCTGTTACCCAAGCTGTAGGGTGGTGATGAGAGCTTGGCTCACTGCAGCCTCGATCTTTCAGGCTCAAGTGATCCTCCCACCTCAGCCTCCCAAGTAGCTAGGACTACAGGTGTGCACAACCAAACTTAGCAAACTTTTGTGTTTTTTGTAGAAATGGGGTTTTGATATGTTGCCCAGGCTGGTCTTGAACTCCTGGGCTCAAATGATCCACTTGCCTTGACCTCCCAAAGTGCTGGGACTACAGGCATGAGGCACTGTGCCTGGCTGACCCCTGCTCTTTTTTGGTTTCCAGTCATATGGAATATCTTTTTCCATCCCTTTATTTTTAGTCCATGTGTGTCTTTATAGGTGAAATGTGTTTCTTGTAAGCAACATATCAATGGGTTTTGTCTTTTTTTTTCCATTCAGCCAGTCTATGTCTTTTGATTGGAGAACTTGATCTATTTACATTCAATATTATTATTAATAACTGAATACTTACTCCTGCCATTTTGTAATTTATTTTCTGGTTGTTTCATGGTATTCTCTTCCTTCTTTCTTTCCTTCTTCCTTGTCTTCCTCTAGTGAAGGTGATTTTCTCTGGTGATGATTTAGTGTCTCACTTTTTATTTTTTGTGTATCCGTTGTTATGTTTTCCAGTTTGAGGTTACCATGAGGCTTGTAAATACTATCTTAAACCCATTATTTTAGACTGATAACAACATTATTTGCATAAACAAACAAACAAATAAGCAAAGAGAAAATAACTAAAAACTCTATGCCTTAACTTTATCCCCCACAACTAATAAAAACTCTATGCCTTAACTTCATCCCCCAGTTTTAAAACTTTTTGTTGTTTCTCTTTGTATCTTACTATACTACCATGCCTTGAAAAGTTGTTGTAGTTATTATTTTTCATTGGTTCGTTGTTTAGTCTCTCTACTTTGGATAAAAGTAGTGTACACACCACAATTACAGTGTCATAATATTCTGTGTTTTTCTTTGAGCTTGCTGTAAGTAGTGAGTTTTGTACCTTCAGGTGATTATTTGTTGCTCATTAATGTTCTTTTCTTTCTGATTGAAGTACTCTCTTTAGCATTTCTTACAGGACAGGTGTGGTGTTGATGAAATCCCTTAGCTTTTGTTTGCCTGGGAAAGTCTTTATTTCTCCTTTATGTTTGGAGGATAGTTTCACTGGATATACTATTCTAGGATAAAAGTTTTTTTTCCTTCAGCACTTTGAATATATCATGCCACTCTTTCCTGGCCTGTAAGGTTTCCACTGAAAAGTCTGCTGCCAGATGTTTTGAAGCTTCATTGTATGTTGTTTCTTTTTCTCTTGCTGCTTTTAGGATCGTTTCTTTATCCTTGATATTTGGGAGTTTGATTATTAAATGTCATGAGGTAGTCTTCTTTCAGTTAAATCTGCTTCGTATTCTGTAACCTTTTTGTACTTGAATATTGACATCTTTCTCTAGGTTTGAGAAATTATCTGTTACTATCTCTTTGAATAAACTTTCTACCCCTATTTCTCTCTACCTCCTGCTTAAGCCAGTAACTCTTAGATTTGCCCTTTTGGGGGTAGTTTTTAGATCTTGTAGGCCTAATTCATGCTTTTTTTTTTGTTTTTTTTTAAATTTTGTTTTATCTGACTGTGTATTTTCAAATAGGCTGTCTTCAAGCTCACTAATTCTTTTTTCTGCATTATCAATTCTGCTATTATGAGGTTCTGATGTATTCTTCATTGTGTCAGATTACATTTTTCAGATCCAGAATTTATGCTTGATTCTTTTTAATTATTTGAATATTTTTGTTAAATTTATCTGATAGAATTTTGAATACTTTCTCTGTGATATCTTGAATTTTGTTGAGTTTTCTCAAAACAGCTATTTCATATTCTCTGTCTGAAAGGTCACTGGTGCTTTCCTTAGTTCATTTTGTGAGGTCGTATTTTCCTACATGGTCTTGATGGTTGTGGATGTTTGTCAGTGTTGGGGAATTGAAGAGTTAGATATTTACTGAGGTCTTTTCAGTCTGTGCTTGTTTGTACCCATTCTTATTTGGAAGGCTTTCCAGGTATTAAAGAGACTTTGGTGTTGTGACCTAAGTTTTTGGTCACTGCAGTTTATCCGCTTTAGGGGCCATCCCAAGACCAGCAATGCTATGGCTCTTTCAGCCTCCTAGAGGGACAACCTTGGTGGCCTTGGATGAGACTCAGAAAAATTATGCAGATCACCAGGCAGAACCTCTTGTTCTCTTTCCTTACTTTCTCCCAAACAAAGAGTCTCTCTGTGCTGAGCTGCCTGGAGCTGGAGGAGGGATGACATAAGCACTCCTGTGGCCATCCTCAATGGAACTGTGCTGCATGAGATGTGAAGCCAGCATAGCAATCGATCTTATCCTAGGATCATGGTAAACACTGGCTGGCTACCACCAATGTTCATTCAAGGGTCTAGGGCTCTACCATCAGTATGTGGTGAAGCCAGCCAGGCTTGTGTCCTTCCCTTCAAGGTGATGATTTCCCCTTGGTCTTCAGCAGGCCCAGAGATGCTGTCTGGGAACCAGGGCTTGGAGTCAGAAACCTTAGAAATCTACCTGATGCTCTATTCTACTGTGGCTGCGTTAAGCTGGCATCCAAGCCACAAGACAAAGTCCTTCTGACTTTTCCTTCCCCTTTCCACAAACAGAGGAGTTTCTCCCCATGGCCACCACCACCCTAGACCAATGGCAAGTACTGCCTGGCTACTGCTGATGTTCATCCCAGGCCCAGGGTCTCTTCAGTCAGTTTATGGTGAAGGTTGCCAGGTCTGGGACTCACCCTTCATGGCAGTAGACTCCCCTCTGGCCCAGAACAGCTTTAGAAATGCTGTTTAAGAGCCAAGCTAAGAATTTGCAACCCCAAGAGCTTGTTTGATGCTCTATCTCACTGTGGCCAAACTGGTACCTAAGTTCATTTTTGGTTCTTATGAAGGTGCTTTTTTGTTTGGATAGTTGTTCAATTTGGTGTTGCTGTGGGGAAGGCAATCAATTAAGGTTTCTGTTTGGCTCTGCCTCTTTTCTCTATTTCTTTAAACACAGGATTGATGTCTATCCCTCCCACTTTTAGTTTGCCCCAAACCACTTTTACTTCATATTAATTTTTGAAGAATATTTTCTCAAGGTTCAGAATTCTAGGTTGGCCATTATTTATTTGCTTTTTTTCCTGGCATAATTGAAAATCATTCCATTGTCCTCAAACTTCTATCATTTCTGTTGCAAAATCAAATGCCATCTTATTGTTTATCCTTTGAAGGTAATGTATCTTTACCTTCTAGCCATTCTTAATATCTTAATTTTTTTTCTCTCTCTCCCTCTCTCTCTCTCTCCTGCCAATGGTCTTACTGTGATGTGTCTAAGTGTACTTTCCTTTGACTTTGTTTCTTTTAAGTATTAGTAGTGCACATAGAATTTGTGGGTCTGTCTTTTATCACTTTGAAAACGTTTTGACTGTTATCTTTTCTCATATTGTTTCTGTCTCATCCTCTTTTTTGCTCTCCAGCTACATGTATGTGGGGGCATTCTCACCATTTCCCACATTTCTTTAACAATATTTTCTGTGTTTTTCTATCTTCTTTTTTCTTTATGTACTTTAATTTGGATTTTCTATTGGCTTATATTTTTGTTTCCTAAAGCTGTGTTTTTTTCTTCTCTTTGAACTTTAGTCATATTTTCTACTGCTCTTTGAGTTCACCTTTGTGAATTTATCCAGTGTGTTCTGAATTTTGAGATTTTACATTTTTAATTCTAGCATTAATTTCTTTTCAATTCTTCTTAACATGTTACAATATTTTGATGAATGTATGTTGACATTATCTTTCTCCAAAGAGAATTTATCTCCTTTCAATTGAACATAAAGTGGTGGCTGATTACCTTAATAAAATCAGGGACTGTGCCGAGTCACTACTAAGTTGCTAGTGTTTGCTACTAAAAGTGAACTTAAATAAGTATTTTAATCAAACTTGTGCATTTAATGTATTTATTAATGAAGAAAATACCACTTAAATAAGATACAAAGAAATATACTAAATATTTCAGTATACACTGATGTATTTTTATTTAATCTTAAACATATTCACGGTTCATATAACTTGGGATTTCCTATCATGTTAAATAGTAATGCATTTATATCCACTTAGAATATTCATTTATGCATCAATTCAATCAAGTATATATTGAACATTAGTATCATGTGCTCCTCAAGGCATTCAAAGTTGAGAGAAGGAAGTATATCCATATTATAATTCAGGGTAAAATTCAGTTGGTGCCCAAAAGCAGAACTTTCAACTATTTTCCTTTTCCCAACCATTGGAATTTGACTTGAACATATATATGATAAAATATAAGATACTGGTAACTCCACTGTGTCTGACTGTCAGTCTACCATTGCTCTTGGACTCAAGAGAGCATACTGGATGACAAATGTTGCAGAGGCTATTTGGGGATGCTGCTTATCTCATAAAGGCTATCTCCCTTCTGACAACGGCCAAAGAAAATAAAGAGGGATCTCCAGGGGTCATGTTTGTGCTATGTATTTCTAGATGTCTTCTCTCTGCTCTCTGGTTGAAGCCAGTCTGCAGTAAGAAAGAAGGAAGCCAAAGAAGTCAGCATGCAAAGAGAAGGAGATGGTGCTGTCAGTTTGAGTTCCTAGTTCCCACAGTTACACAAGAGAGCCCAGTGTGATGGTTTAAAAACATGTCTGAAAATTATTTTGATGCCCTTCCCTCTGAGAGGTAGGGTACATTTCCTTTCTCCTTTTCTCTGAGTAGACTTTGTTTTGCTTGTAACCAAACACTACAGCTGATGGAACATTATGAGTCTTCCAATAACAAGTCATAAAAGGTGATACAACTTTAACTTTGTTAGCTGGAAAAATTGCATGGAGCCCTGATCCACCATGTAAGATGCTCCATTATTGTGAGACTTGCATGCTGTGAGGAAGTTCAGGCCATATGTAGAGGCCATGTGTAGATGGTCTGGTTGACAACCCCAGCTGAGGTCCCAGATGACAGTTAACATCAGCCACCCAGGCATGTAAGTGAATAAATCTTTAGATCGTTCCAGCCCCCAACCAGTGAGTCACCGTCAGCCATTGAATCTTCTCAGATGAGACCCCAGACATCATGGAGCAGAGCCATTCCCA
This sequence comes from Theropithecus gelada, assembly GCF_003255815.1. Classification (NCBI taxonomy): domain Eukaryota; kingdom Metazoa; phylum Chordata; class Mammalia; order Primates; family Cercopithecidae; genus Theropithecus; species Theropithecus gelada. The sequence continues at coordinate 156,509,027 of NC_037669.1, forward strand.
TTGTGTCCTATGCAAATTCCCAACCCATGTAATTCATAAGCATGATAAAATGGTTGATACAGTGGTCGCTTTAACCTACCAGGTTTGGGGATAATATGTTACACAGTAATGGTAATTGGACTATTCAATAAGGGATAATATGTTACACAGTATTGGTAATTGGACTATTCAATAACCTTCAAATAAATCCTCTTTTTGGCTTAAGCTAGTGTGAGTGAAATTTTTGTCTTTTCCAACCAACAAGATCTGATTAATAGAGCGGGGGAGTGAAAATGATGTTATCGTGGAAATAACCTTGGCCTCTTTTGAGTTAAGAAAATATATATTTTAATGCTTAGATATTTTAATATTAACTACAAAATACTTTCTACTTCTCTGATAACTAATAGTGCCTACTGGCAAATGGTGACACAATGTGAAAACCATTACCTTAAAGAAGAGATGAAGAGGGATAGTTCTGTGGGAGAGTGAAGAAGGGGAAGGGGGATCACATCCTGTAGGTCTGGTAGAGGGCTATATGTTTGTTGTCTAAGCAGGTAAAGCACCAACTTCTGGCCACATGCTAGCTTTGCTTTGTGTTCAGGCTGATTCTTCTGCCTTGCCTTGTTGGCTCCAACTCTCCAAGGGGCTCTGTTTCCAGGAGGCATGAGAGTCCCGTTTGTTTGCCCTGGCACAGGGAAGACCTTTGCTTTCCTGCTCTCGTTGCTTTTCTAAATAGCCTGCTCCTTGCATGTAGCTTCAATTGCCTAGATGATTTACAAATTGTTCTTTTAGCTTTCATCCTTTCTTGTCCAGAAAATACGACATGATGGAAAAAAAGATCAGGCTGTATCTCTTTTCAATGTACAATCCTGTCTCCAACACTTGACGGTCTCCTCCAAACAAGATAGATTTCTTAGAGAACATATGGTTACTCACCCACTAGGCACTTTTGAGTCCCTCCAGTGACAGAACTCTTTGCATGGACTGCTCAGGATAGCCAATTAAATTATCCATAGAGAACTCTAAGTTTTCCAAAGCCAGAGTCCATTGTAATGTTTTCTTTCTGATCTTGATAAAAACATTTTCTATCTCTATAGTCAGCTTCTGAACCTGATAGCATAGTAGCTGGTGCCCAGTCTTCACTGTGTCCCTGACCTGCCCTGCAGGCAGTAAGAGGGTGTCAGCTTGGCCTTCCTTCTTAAGACCTCCAACCCTCTACACTGTTATCATTGTGGTTTCTTTCCTCATCATTTTCATAACTTGTATCTTCAGATCTCACTTCTACCATTGCTTCTATATATACAATATATATATATATATTATATATATATATAAAAATTTGAGAGAGGATCTCGGTCTGTCACCCCAGTTGGAGTGCAGTGGCATAATCACAGCTCACTGCAGCCTCAACCTGCCAGGCTTAAGTGATCCTCCCACCTTGGCCTCCTGAGTAGCTGGTCCTACCAGTGTGTGTCACCATGCCCACTTAATATCAATTTTGTGTCAACCCGTTTCTCCTCCATTTTATCAATTGTCCTTTTATTTTTCATTTCTAAAATGTTTCCTGGGCTCCTGTGTCCTGCTCCAAACTTCTCAGGGAGGTGAACCCACTGATATCAAGGGTATATTCTGGCCAAAGATTTAGATAAGTTTGAGTAAACAACGTGACAGCCTGTGACTGGGTGAAACACACACACACACACACACACACACACACACACACACACATTCTTACTATTTAGAACTAAAGCTGGTTGGTGGCATACTTATCTCTGAGGCAGATGGATTTTCAGGTTAGGAAATGACTTCAGTGGTCCTGGATGGATTTCACCAGTCAAGGGGGTGAACTCTGTGGAGGAGGTGCAGAGCAACAAATCTTCTCTTACCTGGAGGTTTCTTCAGGCTTGCAGACTCTTTCAGGCTCTGGACTATGGAAACAAATCAAGCCTTGGCATAGGCTGCCAGATCCACACAGATGCCAGCAGTGAGGATGGCATTCAGAATATACCAGAGACCTGTGCCCCCCAAATTCTAAGGGCTCAGGGCCCCAACATGTGGGCACCGGGTGGAACTGAGCTCACATACCTGGGGAAACAAGAGTTGGGGCAGGTGGTTTGGTAAGTTCTTGAAGGCAGCTGAGAACAACAGGACTGGTGAAAAAGTGTGGAAGGGCTCTGAAGGTGGGACACACTCAGTAGGAAAGAGGGTTTATTGAAGGGCCTCAGCTACTAGAGCAGAAAAGGATGAGGAGCAGAGAAAAGAGATCAGGACATGGGAGGGAAGAGAAGAATCTGGGCCTGGGGACAGGAATTCACCGAGGGTTGCTTAGTGGCTTTCCACTGCTAGTCAAGAGGATGCCTTTCTGGAATTCTGACTGCTCACAGAACTCTCGCCTTTCCCAATGAAGGCCTTTATTTTTGCCCAGGGTATTTTTACCACCCCCAGCATAAAGAAAAGAGATAATCAGGGCAGGGAGATAACCATGGCTCATGTTCACGCATCATGATTTGCAAAGTTCCTTCATGTTGTATCATCACAAACTCCTCTCAAAGGACAGAGGGTGCAGGAAATTATCCCCAACTCACAGGAGAGGAAGTGTGTCTTGGCTTGTCAAAGTAAGTTAGTGTGAGTCCCTAAAATCTTTGATTTAGTTTTGATTAAAATTAAGTTTTTAGAGAGAGAGTAAGATGGTTGACTAGACATAGCCAGGTGGAACAGCTGGCACTGAGGAACAAAGAAGACTGGTGTACTCCTAAAGATCTTCTGAAAGAAGGCACTAAGAGTGGACAGAGAGAAGACACAGAAGCTGGGCTGAAGCGGGAGCATGCTGGGAATCCTGCACAGGGCTATCATGCATGGGGACTCATCCCTGGCCCCCAGTGACTCTCGGGGAACAGGGGAGTTGAACTGGTAAGCAGCAACTTACTCTCACCACAGGCCACTGGAATCCTGGAAGGAGGAGGCCCCTAGACCACCATGGACACTCAAGTTGGCAGGGAGAGCTGGTTAGAGAAGTGGTAGGGGCAGCAAGCCAGCTGATGCAGAGGGTTTGGTGTGGAAGTTTCTGTAGTGGAGCATGGCCAGAGATGCCCATCCCCTAGGCTCAACTTTAGTCCTAGGGGAACCGTTGGACCTGAACTCTGCAGGGCGGTTTTGCCCATCAGATGGGACCAGTCCAACCTGAGCACCCCATTTGTTTACTGGCCTCTGCCAGGCTGTGCCTACTTGCAAGGCAGCCTTGGGTGCCTCAGTGGTCCACATCATAGCTTCTATGTTGGTGGACCTTGCCTAGCCAGCATAGAGCTCCAGTGGGGTGGCCACCATGGCCATGCATCAGCCCGCCCACTCCTTCCTCACACTGCAGCTTCCCCTGGGCCAATGGCAACCCTCCACATTGCCTTGCTGGAACATATGTGAACAGGTGAGTTTTGCTTTCCTTGTCTTGCCAGCATGCATGTGTCATGCACCCTGCCCTGACAGTGCTGCAGTGGGAGTGCAGCCCACCTTCCTCCCCTCACCACTGCCATTGCAATTGGAGCCTTGGTGGGCACAGAGTCAACCAACCCTGCCCACGCCAGTGCCCTGCCCTTGTGCCAACACTGCTGCAAAAGTGAAACTAGGCAAGGAGAACACAGACCCTCCCTCACCCTGAGTGAGACCAATTCTGCCTTCAGCTCACAGAGAAGGCACACAGACCTGTGTCTGCCAGTGGCTCACCACCATGCCAACACCATTACCAGCACCACTACACACAGAGTTGCCAGCAGGGCCCCCTGCCCTCCTGAGCTGTGTTGCTTCTGCCACTGTGGTGAACACCCACATGGAGGCAGGCACTCTGGCACCTGCTAGCACCCTACTGCAGCCAATGAGTGTGCAACTTGCCATGTGGCCACTGCCACTGCTATGTGCATGTGCAAACAAGGATAGATCCTGATGTCACTGCACTACAAAACACTTAAACACCATCCATCAGAGTGCAGTGACCAGCAGTCCAGGAGCATCATAGTTCTACCAGTGCAGTGGATTCCTAACCTCAAGGAGCTGGAAAACATATTGGGGCCCCATATAAGACCCCAGAGTTAAAGCACACAGTCCAGGAGTTGGGAGCTGAGCACTGGCCCCCTAAAATCTTCCAAAAGTAAAGCCAGTAGGCTGAATCCACCTTATACCACAATCAAACCTTGAGGTCATCAAATAGGTTAAAAGAAAAAAGAACTCATTTGAAGGTCAGCAACTTCAAAGATTGAAGGAACATAAGCCCACAAAGATGAGAAAGAACCAGTGCAAAAACCTTGGCAGCAAAAAGCCAACCTTCTTTTCTCCAAATGACTACACCATCTCCCCAGCAAGGATTTTGAATTGGGCTGAGATAACTGAAATGACAGAAATTGAATTCCAAATATGGATAGGAACACAGATCATTGAGATGCAGGACTATGTGAAACCCAATCCAAGGAAGCTAAGAATCATAATAAAACAATGCAGGAGTTGACAGACAAAATAGCCAGTATAGAAAAGAATGTAATAGACCTGATAGAGCTGGAAAACACACAACAAAAATTTTATAATGCAATCAAAGTATTAATTGCAGAATAAACCAAGCAGAAGAAAGAATCTCAGAGCTTGAAGACTGGCTTTCTGAAATAAGACGGTCAGACACGAATAGAGAAAAAGGAATGAAAAGGAATGAACAAACCTCTGAGAAATATGGGATTATGTAAAGAGATCAAATCTATGACTCATGGGTGTCCCTGAAAGAGATGGGGAGAGTGTAAGCAACTTGGAAAACATATTAGATTGGTGCAAAAGTAATTTTGTCTTTTGCCTTACTTTCAATGACAAAAATTGCCATTACCTTTGCAGCAAACTAATATTTCAGGATATCAACCATGAGAACTTCCCCAACCTAGTTAGAGAGGCCAACATTCAAATTTAGGAAATGTAGATGACCCCAGTAAGATACTTCACAAGTAGATAATCCCCAAGAGACATAACCATCAGATTCTCTGAGGTTGGAATGAGAGAAAAAAATGTTGAAGCTAGCTAGAGAGAAAGGTCAGGTCACTTACAAAAGGAAACACATCAGATAACAGTGGACCTCTCAGCAGCAACCCTACCTGGAGAGATTGGGGGCCAATATTCAACATTCCTAAAGTGTGAAAAAATGCTCATCATCACTGGCCATCAGAGAAATGCAAATCGAAACCACAATGAGATACCATCTCACACCAGTTAGAATGGCGATCATTAAAAAGTCAGGAAACAACAGGTGCTGGAGAGGATGTGGAGAAATAGGAACACTTTTACACTGTTGGTGGGACTTTAAACTAGTTCAACCATTGTGGAAGACAGTGTGGCGATTCCTCAAGGATCTAGAACTAGATGTACCATATGACCCAGCCATCCCATTACTGGGTATATACCCAAAGGATTATAAATCATGCTGCTATAAAGACACATGCATACGTATGTTTATTGCGGCACTATTCACAATAGCAAAGACTTGGAATCAACCCAAATGTCCATCAGTGACAGACTGGATTAAGAAAATGTGGCACATATACACCATGGAATACTATGCAGCCACAAAAAAGGATGAGTTTGTGTCCTTTGTAGGGACATGGATGCAGCTGGAAACCATCATTCTTAGCAAACTATCGCAAGAACAGAAAACCAAACACCGCATGTTCTCACTCATAGGTGGGAACTGAACAATGAGATCACTTGGACTCAGGAAGGGGAACATCACACACCAGGGCCTATCATGGGGAGGGGGGAGGGGGGAGGGATTGAATTGGGAGTTATACCTGATGTAAATGATGAGTTGATGGGTGCTGATGAGTTGATGGGTGCAGCACAGCAACATGGCACAAGTATACATATGTAACAAACCTGCACATTATGCACATGTACCCTAGAACTTAAAGTATAATAATAATAATAATAATAATAATAAAGAAATTCTAACCCAGAATTTCATATTTGGCCAAACTAAGCTTCATAAGCAAAAAAGAAATAAGATCCTTTTCAGACAAGCAAATGCTGGGGGAATTTATTACTACCAGACCTGCCTTACAAGAGCTCTCGAAGGAAGCACTAAATATGTAAAGATTGTTCAGTCACTACAAAGACTCACTGACACTATAGAGCAACCACATAAACATGTATGCTTAATAACCAGCTAACATCATGATGACAGGATCAAATCCACACATATCAATACAAATCTTGAATGTAAATGAGCTAAACGGCACAATTAAAAGGGACAGAGTGGCAAACTGGATAAAGAACCAATACCCATTGGTATGCTATCTTCCAGAGACCCATCTCACATGCAGTGAAACCCACAAGCTCAAAATAAAGGGATGGAGAAAAATCTACCAAGCAAATGGAAAACAGAAAAAAGCAGGATGCAATCCTAATTTCAGACAAAACAGACTTTAAACCAAAAAACATCAGAAAAGGCAAAGAAAAGCATTACATAATGGTAAAGGGTTCAATTCAACAAGAAGACTTAACCCTCCTAAATATATGTACACCCAACACAAGAGCACCCAGATTCATAAAGCAAGTTCTTAGAGACCTACAAAGTGACTTAGACTCCCACACAAAAACAGTGAGAGACTTTAACACCCCACTGACAGTATTAGACAGATCATTGAGGCAGAAAATTAACATATATTCAGGACCTGAACTCAGTACTGAATCAAATGGACCTGACAGACATCTATAGAACTCTAGAACTCTCCATCCCAAAACAACAAAATACACATTCTTCTCATTGCCGTATGGCACATACTCTAAAATTGATCACATTGTCGAACATAAAACACTCCTTAGCAAGTGCAAAAGAACTGAAATCTGAACAACCAATCTCTTGGATCACAGTGCAATCAAATTAGAAATCAAGACTAAGAAACTCACAGAAAACTGTACAGTTACGTGGAAATTGAATAACCGGCTCCTGAATGTTTTTTGGGTAAATAATGAAATTAAGGCAGAAATCAAGACATTCTTTGATTTGAAATGAATAAGAACAAAGATACAACATACCAGAATTTCTGGGACACAGCTAAGGCAGTGTTAAATGGGAAATTTATAGCAATGAATGCCTACATCAAAAGTTAAAAAGATCTCAATTTAACAACCCAAAATTACAACTAAAAGAGCTAGAGAACCAAGAGCAAACCAATCCCAAAGCTAGCAGAAGACAAGCAATAACCAAAATCAGAGCTGAACTGAAGGAGATTGAGACAGGAAAAACCATTCAAAAGATCAATGAATCCAGGACTTTTTTTTTGAAAAAAATTAATAAAATAGACCATTAGCTAGACTAATAAAGAAGAAAAGAGTGAAGATCCAAATAAACACAATCAGAAATGACAAAGGAGGTATTACCCCTGACCCTACAGAAATACAAATAACCATCAGAATATTATAAACACCTATATACATAAAAACTAGAAAATCTAGAAGAAATGGATAAATTCCTTGACACATACACCCTCCTAAGACTGAACTGGAAAGAAATTGAATACCTAAACAGACAATAATGAGCTCCAAAATGGAGTCAGTAATAAATAGCCTACCAACCAAAAACAGTCCAAGATCAGATGGATTCATAGCCAAATTCTGTCAGATGTACAAAGACATGCTGGCACCATTCCTGCTGAAACTATTCCAAAACTGAGGAGGAGGGACTTCTCCCTAACTCATTCTATGAAACCAGCATCATCCTGATACCAAAACCCGGCAGAGATACAACAAAAAAAGAAAACTTCAGGTCAATATCTTTGAATATCGATGCAAAAATCCTCAACAAAACACTGGCAAACTGAATCCAACAGCACACCAAAAAGCTTATCCACCATGATCAAGTAGGTTTTATCCCTGGGGTGCAAGGTTGGTTCAACATGCACAAATCAATAAATGTGATTCATTACATACACAGAAATAAAGACAAAAACCACATGATTTTCTTAATAGATGCAGAAAAGCCTTTTGACATGGAAGAAAATATTTGCAAACTATGTATCTGACAAAGATCTAACATCCAGCATCTATAAAGAATGTAAATTTATAAGAAAAAACAAACAGCCTCCTTCAAAAGTGGGCAAAGGACATGAACAGACAATTTTCAAAAGGAGATATACATGCAGCCAACATGTATATGAAAAAAAGCTCAACATCACTCACTAATCATTAGAGAAATGCAAATCAAAATCGCAGTAAGATACCATGTCACACCAGTCAGAATGGCTGTTACGAAAAATTAAAAAATAACAGATGCTGGTGAGGTTGCAGAGAAAGAGAAATGCTTATACATTGTTGGTGAGAATGTTCAACCATTGTGGAAGACGGTGTGATGATTCCTCAAAGATCTAGAAGCAGAAATACCAATTGTTCCAGCAATCCCATTACTGGGTATATACCCAAAGGAATATAAGTTATTCTATCATAAAGACACATGCCTGCGAATGTTCACTGCAGCACTACTCACAATAGCAAAGACATGGAATCAACCTAAATGCCCATCAATGATAGACTGTATAGAGAAAATGTGGTACATATACACCATGGAATACTGTGCAGCCATGAAAAAAAGAATGAGATCATGTCCTTTTCAGGAACATGGATGGAGCTAGAGGCCATTATCTTTAGCAAACTCAGGCAGGAACAGAAAACCAAATACTTTATGTTCTCACTTATAAGTGGGAGCTAAATGATGAAAACACATGGACATATAGAGGGAAATAGCATACACTAGGGCCTATCGGAGGGTGGGAGGAGGAAGAGGATCAGGAAAAATAACTAATGGACACCAGGCTTAATACCTGGGTGATGAAAAAATCTGTACAATGAACCCCCATGACACAGTTTAACCATATAACAAACCTGCACATGCGTCCCTGAACTTAAAATAAAAGTTTTTAAAAAATTAGCTGGGACTGGTGGCATGCAACTGTGGTCCTAGTTACTCAGGAGGCTGAGATTGCAGTGAGCCAGGATCGGGCCACTGCACTCCAGCCTGAACGACAGAGTGAAAGCTTGTCTCCAACAACAAACAACAACAACAACAGCAAACACCATTTTACCACATTCTCCTTAAAAAGGTCACATTTGGCAGGTAAATAATATTTAACAGCTGTGATTTCTGTTAATAGGTTATTAAGGAAGAATATACTTCTTTTGCATGTTTACTAGTCATTTCTTATTTTGCAAATTATCAAGACATTTGACCGTTTACCTGTTTGAGACTTACTGTTTAGTTTATTCATTTACATAAGTTTACCATAGATATATAATACCTCCTCTTTGTCAGTGATATTTATTGCAAATAATATTCCTAATTTGTTGTTGGATTTTTAATTGTGAGATTTTATTTTTAAATCCAAATTTTGAAATATGTATGTGATAAAATCTTTGACCTTTTGCGATTTTTGTCTTGTTTTTATCTTAAGAAGTTCTTCCCCAGATAATGAGGTCAATAAATAATCACTTATTTCAAAAAGAATTAAGTTTTGCCAATGGGCAGAATTTTTTAGCAGGAACTTTGAAAACATGAGAAGCTCTTGATACAAGTGTTTTTGAAAATGCCAGTCAATGGATAAACTACAACTCTTCATTCAGAAAAAAAGGTAAGAAACTTAGTGAATATTTATATACCAGTGACCAAAATTTTTAGTTAACATGTCCTTATTCTGTATCTTGTGATAAAACTGAGTTTTAAAATAAGTTTACTGAAAGAGGCAAAGATAGATTTCCTATCATATTAAAAGATTTCTTCAATAGTTCCAAGTCCTGCTAACTTGTAACTGGTAACCTTGAAAAAAAATTTTCATTTAGAATGTTAGAACATTTACTGTAAAACTTTAAATTTGTTTCGTTAAAGTTGTAATTTAAGATTGCTACAAGAAGTTGATTTTTTTTTTTTTTTTACCAAACTTATGATAACCTGTGACCATGACCTTATTGATCAAATTATAATGAACTCAACCAGTATAAAAGATTCTCTTAGAATCAGGAATGCTCCTAAGGGCTTTTCTCTTTGAAACCATTATCTTACAAGTTAAAAATAGGAATGTCTGATAGGTCAATTTTTTAAAACATACATAGTCTTGTTTTTCTATAATCTCATGATACTTCTCACCTCTGGGTCTGAGGAGTTTGGCTTCCTCCCTCTTTCCTGGCTCATTTTTAAATGACTTTAAGCTCACCAAGGGCATGATTTCTCCAGGAAGTTTTCCCTGATCTCCATCCCAGGAGGCCGAGGGGCCTACCTCTGCATTCCCACAGCGTCCTGAGCTTGTTTTTATCATTGTACTTATATTTGTTATGATTGAGATGGGCTATTTACTTGAATGTTTCCTGCTTCATTGTGAGACTCCAGAGGATGGCAACAGTGTCCTCATCATCTTCATATCCTGTGCACAATGTCAGATGGTGAAAATATTCATTGAACTGCAATGGGAGCAGAATCAGGACATTCTGGTGCAGTGATCTTTCCATTCCCATCCCAACCTGTCTCTTGAATTCACAGCCCCTGGTGCAGAAGTGTGTGTGTGTTGGGGGAAGGCGTGGGGAGGAGGGGATGTGTATGAGAGAGAGGGAGAGAGAGAAAGGGAGAAGGGAGGAGGCAGGAAGAGAGGAAGGGAAGGAACATAGATGAGTTTATGACTTCACTCTGAATGCTCTGATAAGATAGGTGAGGTACTCTGATAAGACAGGGGGACTGCACTGGGCACCAAGTGACTTTCAGTGCTTGGTGCATGAACTCTTCTGATGTTAGAGTTTCACAGTAGCCACATTGGTTGCTTTAACTACTGACAGGTCTCAACACTACTGATGTCCACCATGTATTGAGTACCTACTGTGCTCCAGGCCACATCCTAGGAAGTTTACACATATGTTAACTCCAAAGCTCTAGCTCCTGTTAATTAGAAGACTAGGATTACTGGTAGAGCCTAAATAAATGAAATTTACCAGCTGGGTTAAACTTCATTCAAACCATTCAACTCCACCTCCTCTCCCATCTAACCTACTCTCGGTGACTAATATGCTCTTCTTCTCTCTCTGCCCCAATTTGTCTTTTTGTGGAGCTACTAATGAGCAAGGAGAAGCCATAGGAGGCTCTTAAGGAAGACTGGGAAAAGAAAGAGGAGAAAATGGAGGAGGGGGAGGGACAGGCAGCCAAGGGTGTGGGTACTCTATAAACCGGGTCATTTATCTTGCATGTCCCTGAGTGGGTGTCCCAATTACTTAATGTATTTTAGGTTCAAAGATCTGTCAAGACACCTTTTTCTAAAGGACCTGCTGTATACCCTATATCTGTCTAGTTTCTCAGCAGGAGATAATGATGTATAGTGCATAAATCTTTGCAGAGTGCCAATTAATGCCAGGTCTGCTTCTTTGAAGTGATGTGAGGACTGATTCCTTGGGCTGGCTTCTGCTTGGAAGCCAGGGGAGGGCTTGCTCCTTTGGCTATGTGAGCTCCAATCAACTGAGAGAGATGGGCCTGGAGAAATGCTGCTTTTTCTGGGTGACTGGTCTGCAGGGCAAACATGCCCTGTTGATAGCAGGGGAGACCATGCTGGGTTTTAGTTATAGTCTTGGGGAAGGACCCTATTAATCAAGAGCCTAATCAGCTGGTTCTGGGATATGATGGTGAGGGTGACCGTATAATTTATTGTCCAATCTAGGATACTTTTGAGACCGAAAAAAAGAGTGCTATTAATAATTTTGTTGGCAGAACAGATGCAAATCAGGACTGTCCCAGGCAAACCAGGACATATGGTTACCCTAAGGTAATATATTAACTTTATCAATTAATTATTTGCAGCGTATGGAATAGGTTCAGCCCACATGTCACATTCTTCAGAGAAAAGCAGGTCTCATTTGATAGTCACTGTCCTGCATGTTTCTGCTCTATGTGTTAAACACATATACAGCATTTTGCAGACTGATGCTTTGAAAGAACAAGGGATTGGAGGCTGAATACACTTGGGTTTGTATCCAAGCTCTACCACTTACTGGTTGACCTCACAGGGTAATCAACCATCTTGGTTTGCCTGGGACTTTTCCAGGGTTAGCACTGAAAGTCTCATGACCCAGGAAGCCCTTTAGTCCCGGGCAAACTGGGAAAATTGGTCACGCTTTTTGGCAACCTCATTGAACATGGAGTGTGGGCATGGAGAGCCCTAAGCAGTCAAGGGTGGCCACCTAAATAGAACAGTGAAACAGTGATGGTGGACTGGTCCTGGAGGTGTAAGAGTGATGGGGATCCAGAGCATGTGGAGAGGGATACCCAGGAGGCATCTGTGAAAAGGAGAGCTGGCCCAAGAGTTTTATTGGTCAAATGGAGTGTTGATGGTGCAGTGAGTAAATGTAGGCAGAATCAAAGCAAAGAGAAGAGTGACACAATGATGGCCAAGAAGGAGGTTTGGGGTAGCGGCTGGAGTGGAGTAGAGGGCAGGGAGGTGCATAGACAGCAGTGTAAATCATATTTGAGAATAATCCCCTTTCCACACTTGGAGGTCGTCCATGAAACCCAAGAGAGGAAGGTTGAGTTTCTGTTATTTGGCAAAGGGGTCCAATAAACAAGTGGATCAGGAACCAGCTATGACACTGATCCACTGATAAGTGGCATTTAGGACATAGGTAAAGTGCCTTGTAGCATGCCTGGCACAGAATGGTTGCTCAATAGAAGTAAATGTGTTCTCCTTTCCATCTTGTCCTACCAATACGATGTTCTTCCTATCTTTACAGGTATGCTGCTTTTCTCCAAATAACACATTTGGATAGGTGATTTAAAAAAATTAAAAGTATCAAAAACAACAGCAACAACAGCAACACCCGTTGTGATGCCAGATAGATAAAGCCAGTAAAAATCATGGTTACTTCTCCTTTATCTATTTCACTTTCTTGTTGTTCTCTCTCTCTCTCTCTCTCTCTCTCTCTCTCATCGATCCATCCATTATCTATCTATCTGTCTGTCTATCTATCTATCTATCTATCTATCATCTATCATCTTTATCTATATTTATTTATTTCATCTATTTGTCTTTTCTTGCAGATATTACTGTACTGCCCAGGGCAAGTAAATTTAGAGATTCTCTGAGAATCTCTAAAATGGGAATTTTATCTAATTAATCCTTAGCATTCCACTTGATGCTTAGAATTCCTGATTCCCAAATTGTATACTTTCTGAAGAAATTTTTTTTACATCTCTGTGAATTCCAAAGGCACCATTACGGCAGGTGTGGTGGCTCACACCTTTAATCCCAGTGCTTTGAGAGGACAAGGCTGGAGGATTCCTTTAGGCCAGGAGTTCCAGACCAACCTAGAAAGCATAGCAAGATCCTGTCTCTGCATTTTGTAAAAAATTAGCCTGGCATGATGGCATGCACCTATAGTCCAAGCTACTCAGAATCTTGAGGCCAGAAGGATCCCTTGAGTCCAGGAGTTTGAGGCTGCATTGGGTTATGATCGTGCTACTTCACTCCAGTCTGGATGGTGAGAAAGACCTTGTCTCAATAAAATAAATAAATAAATAAATAAATAAATAAATAAATAAAAGCACCATCAATGGGCCATGAGCTAAGGGTGGTGGTGAAACTATGAACCAGGGAAGCACCAGCTGGACTACTGCAGCTCAGAAAGGAATTGTAGGACCACTGCAGCCCAGGATAGCACCAGAAAAATCTCTGGCCCATGGGGGCACCAGCAGGGCCTGTACTTCAGGGTGTACCAGCAGAGCTACTGCATCCTGGAGAGCACCCCCAAAATTGGATTGCTTGGGGGAGCATCAGCAAGAGTGCTGCATTCCATAGGAACATCAAGAGGACTGCTGTTGTCCAGGAAGCTCCAGAAGAACTGGTCTGCCTCATAGGAGCACCAGAAGGACTGCTGCAGCCCAGGGGGGCATTTTCAGGACACTTGCATACCAGGGAAAAACTCAAAGAGCTGTTTCTGCCCAGGGAAGCACTAGCAGGACCACTGCAGCCTGAGATGCGATTGTGGAACTGCTTCAGCCCAGGGCAGTACTAGGAGAAGAAGACCTGGTCTGGCCCAGGGGAGTACCAGCAGGGATGCTGCAGCCCAAGGGAGTGATTGCAGGGCTGCTCTGACTCAAGGGCAATGGAAGACAGAATCGACATTCTGAGATGGAAGCCCAGTGTTCTGGCTTTGTTTTCCTTTGAGGAAGGAGAGTCTTCTCCCCTCTTTTTTCTATTTTCTCATGCCTTCCCTCATCCCACTGCTGATTCCCAATGGTGGTGTCATTATGTGGAGAAGAGAGATGGACAGGGAGGACAAAATATGCTGGCCAGTCAGGTCTGATGGACAAGGTGTCCTTCCCAGTTGACCCCCAAATTACAAAGGCCTTTCTATGGGCTAAGGGAGCATATTTTAGGAATCAGAAACTTCCTGTCAGAAAGGGACAACTTTTGTCCATATTCTAATTAGATTATACCGCCTGTTGCATCTCTTTTTGACATCAAAGGGAGGAATAAAAAAGGAGAGGAAAGACAGTTAAGGAACTTTGGTGAAGCGTAAGTCCTGAGACGTTTTTATTTGGTGGTGTGAGTGGGAAGGGTGTCTTGTTTTTGCATCTCCAAAACCAATCACTAGTTCTTAACTTTTTAATTCTTTTTTTTTTTTTTGCTATAAACCTCTCTGAAAACGTTTTAAAAACTGTGAACACACCCAACAACAGTACACAATTCTCTCTCTCTCTCTCTGTGTGTGTGTGTGTGTGTGTGTGTGTGTAGGCTTTTTTCATATAATTTTAGGAGATTCATGAAAAAGAATCCATTTCCATTCTTGGAAATCCATTCATGACCCTTATTTTTAAGATCCTATAATTAGGTGATACATAAATTCCTTACAAATTTCAGCTTCTCTGATTCTCCTGGAGAGAAAGAGTGGGCAGGATGAAGGACAGGGGGCTGGTGGTTGCTGGGGGTGGGGTTAGATCCACTTGATGATGGAAGCCAGTGTCTGCAGCCAGAACCCTGAGTGCTTGTCCCTGGCAGCAGCCCCACCTTCAGATGAGCTACTGGGATGTAAGAATTCAGATTGATGAGAGCAGTAAACCATTTTCAGATTCTCTGGGCATGGGGATGGCAGGTGTGCAGAGCAGTCAGCATTCTCTGCCAATTTGGGAGGAAGAACACCGTGGAGACTGGGCATGTACCAGTGTTGGCTGTAGCAGTGGAGAGACTTAGTGCCTCCAGGTATAATACCTGCTGCTCACATCTGGGGGCTGGTGTGGTCCCTGCATGGTGTGCTCCTAACAGTAGACATCCTGGGACTCCATCTGACCTTGCTTGGGCAAAGCTACTAGGATAGGAGTAGGAAGATAACTAGGGCATTTGCAGAGCCCTTATCATTTTGGCTGTGTTCATATAGGGCATGGAGAGCTTAGCGGTTGAGCATGCATGGTAACTAATGAGGTAGACAGAGAAGGATGGATCAGTTAGAATGGAGCCCCTGGCTCCCAACTTGCCAGGTTGTTATCAGCTGGGCTAGAAAAATCCTCATAAGGCTGCACCTCTTGATGAGTTTGCAGGGGCTGAGACTCTGGCTCCTCCTTTCCTTTTTCCTAGAAATGTCGAAAGAGGACTGTGATCCTACTGCCTGTCTATGGATTGACTGATAGACTCTCCTAGTTCTTCTTGGCTGACCCAGAGGAATTCATCTCTCCTAGGAACCAGGACTGGGAGCAACAAGTGGGTGAGGAGGGACAGAAATGCAGGGAAGCCTAATGCTGGGCCAGAGACTGGAGGGTAAAAGTCAGGGTAGAGGGTCAATGTCAGGCCATCAAGGTTAGATCCAGACCTAGGAACTGGAAAACAGGTACTGAGACTGTTGCCATAGCAGGACAAGGGCTTGGAAAGCCACTTAATTTCTCTGAGCCTCAGTTTCCTTGTATGTAAGATGAGACTAATAACTTCTACTTGGCAAAGTAGTTGTTAGAATGAAAAATGAACATAAATCACTGAACACATTTGTGGCACAAAGAAGCAACTTTCATTAATGGTAGCTCATTATTACTATGCGCCAGCTACTTAGCAAGGTCCTTGGATAGGTTGGGAGAGTGATGGTTACGAAAATGAGTAAGATATGCTCTCAGTTCTCAATTTGCTCATAGCTTCGCAATTATCATATAAGTTAGACCGTGATGAGTGCTGTAATAAGTGAAACCACTGTTGCTGAATTTCTCTTGTGACCCCATAATTGCTCAGTCGTGGAAAACCTCTCAAGTGACCGAAACCCTCCCAGACAAAGATATTACAGAATCATGCTTCCAATTAATGTCTCCTAACTCGGATTACAAATGTGGGCTAGAATTTCTCAGAGTCACTGTCTACGGTTTCTCAGGTAACTGGAACTAAAGAGTATGCACAATGACATTCTTTAAGGATGTTTTTAAAAATATAGTGATATGTGTGTAAGAGGAACCTTTTCTACCATGGACCATTGAACCACAATGGGAAAAAATTGAGGACACAGAACTAAAGCACAATTATATTTTCTTTCTTTTTTCCCCTCAGAGAATACAAAGCTCCTATTCATTCACTTTCATAATTAGAACAGGTCTCTAAATAAGTTCAACAAATGAGAAAACAACACCCCTTTTTATATATAATCAGTTATTAATGGAAATGGATGAGGCAGGGAGGAGTAAAGAGAAATCAACCCAAGAAGGGCCAGAGATGAAAAAGTAAAGACTGACAGGGACACACAAGGTGTGGAAGGTACAGAGAGAGACTCAAGACTAGAAGCAAAGATAAGTCATCACACATAGATGGGAGGACAGGAGTGTGTGTGTGTGTGTGTGTGTGTGTGTGTGATGGGAATGGGGGCAGGGAGAGGAAGAGCCGGCATATTCTAAGCCATACCTTTTAAATCGAGGCCATTAAACTTTTTCCGGAAAGGGCCAGAGAGTAAATATGTTAGGCTTCGTGAATCATGTATTTTCTGTTGCAACTACTCAACTTCGCTGTTGTAGGGCAAAAACAACCATAGACAATATAGAAACAAATGGGCACACTGTGTTCCAATAAAACTTTATTTACAGAAACAGTTGGCCAGCTAGATTTGGCCCACAGGTCATAGTTTGTGAACCCTGCTCTAAATCATGACTTTTTGAGTAGTCAATAAACAGTGATGTTTCTACTGGGTTCTCAAGGCTCTGATTCCCTCAGATACCTCTAAATAGCTCACTAAGTCCTATAAGGATCATGGTTGCTGAGAGGTTTATACCCTTAGGTCCTTTCCTTCCGACCATACAACCTGGCACAATTTCTACTAAAAAGAAGGAGGAGCCAGAAAAGATGGCTTCATCTTGGGTGGTGGTGGGGTGAGACAGGAGGCGAATGTTTGCAGGCCACCCAGACCCAGCCAGCCAGCAAAGCGCAGGGCCACAGCCCACGCCCAGGGCTTGCCTGGGTTCCCTGGTAAACAGCTCCTCCAGGCCAAGGCTTTCTCTCCAGCCCCTCACCTTTTGTCCCAGCACATAATGATTCTGACCTCTGGCATTTCAAGAGTCTGCTGTGAAAAAATGTGGTACTTTGATCCATCCATTGTTGAAATTCTGGAAAGAGAAATAAATAATTTGAGGCACATGGTGGATTCATCAGGGAAAACCCTGTGAGAGAAGAGGCAAAAAGACAGCAAAAGTGGAGAAAGGAAGAGTGCTCTCAAGGAGTTATTTATCTCTTTGCTCTTCTTCCTGAGAGGGCTGGGGTGGGAGGGGGGGTAGGGGGGGGTAGATGGGGGTGGTGGGCAGCCTGCTTGGGGAGGCTCTGAGACAGACCAGATGTGGGCTGACCTCATGGCCATTTCTAGCTGCAGCTGTCGAGGATGTTTAACATTCCTGATGTTTAGATTTATATAATGCTGTTCCCCTGCAGAGTTCAAGGCATTCGGTGTGATGCATTGGGAAAATGCTGCATTAATTGTTGGGAAATCTGGGACATCATCCTGGAACCTGGGGTCTACCAGGTATTTGAGGTTGGGCTAGACTGTGTTCTGAGTGTGCTCTGAGTGTCCTGAAAGAGGACTACTGTGTCCAGTGATCTTGGGAAAAGTAGTGCTAAACCAGAAGAAACAAGTGTCTGCTTCACTCACATCCATTAATATGCAAATGTGCTTCATGAATGATCAGTGGTCATAGTCACAATTGTGTATGTGTAACACTGTCTACCATCTGTCCTTCATGCACCCTTCCTCTTGCTCGGCTTCAGAAGCACAGCCATGCCCTATTTTGTCTCCCCTTGAGGCATATTTTATGTCTTCTTTTCCTTTTCTCATCCTGTCTGAGTGTCACTCAAGGGTCTGAACAAGGTTGTCTGCTCTTTTCTGAATGCACTCTCTGTTCCCATTCATTCTCAAGGCTTAAGACATGACTTCTTTACAGTTTAATTTACATTTCTAGCCTTGACTTCTTGCCAGTACCTGCATTTCCAGGTGACACTTCCTTGTGCACATCCTTCTATCCTTTCAATGACGATGTGCCTAAACTCAACCCACTGTTTGCCCTTCTTCCTCTCCATTTTTCCTTAGGACTTGGTTGCAGGTCTGACTGCTTCACACCACGTCTGCCCCTCCTGAGATGAGCCTCTTATTTCTAGACTTGTAGCATGTGGCTGCTACACTCATCTTGGTTGAAATCTCTTTCATAATATTTCTTCAAAATGTACAATGTCTTCCTTTTGCCTGTGGAACAAAGTGCAAACTTCATGTTTGGCTTGTCCTGGTCTAGGAGTCACATCGTCTGGATCTCCACGTGGCCTCTCTGGTCCAGACTGAAATAAGACCCCTGTTTTTGTCCAAATCTTAGACCTTCAAAGCACACTGTAAATCCCTTTCCCTTGAGGGCCTCATCTGGCTGTTGTTCCTTCCCTGACCTTCCCCAGCAGTATAGCCTCACTGCACAGCAGGGCGTGTCCACTCTCACTGTGGTGCTCTCTGCCACTGCTTCTTACCTGGGGCGTGAATTAATGTTCTGCAAGTCTTTCACATCTCCTGTGAGATCTAGCCAGGATAGGAACATCTTGGGTATCCTGTACATGTTTTGAGGTTGACTGTCTTTTTAGGTGGCAATTGTACTTAAAAACAGTGGCAAGAGCTGCCAAATAAATAGCAGACATCACTGGCATATCATTCTAGGCATAAGAAATAGCCATACAAGGTTACTGCTCTGTTCCCCTAAGAAGGGTATTTATTAGTCAGATTTCTCCAGAGAAATAGAACCAATACTACACACACACACACACACATCCCACACACTATATATATAATACACACACACACATATATACAATAGCACATATCTGTGGTATTACATATATAGTATATATACATATAATATTTTGTATATACATGGATATGTATGAGATTTATTTCTTTATTTTAAGGAATAGGCTAATGTGATTGTGGGGGCTGGCAAGTCTGAAATCTGTAGGGTAGACCTAAAAGCTGGAAATTGAGGCAAGAGTTAATGTTTCAGTTTTGAGCCCAAATTCCTCAGGGCAGCCCACTGAAAACTCAAGCAGGATGTCTATGGTTCAATCTTGAGGAAATCTCCTTCATCTTTGGGAAAACTCAGTCTTTGTTGTTACAGCCTTCAACTGATTGCACAAGACTTACCCATATTATAGAGGGTAATCTGCTTTATTCAAAGTCTACTGATTTGAATGTTAACCACATCTATAAAAGAATCTTCACAGGAACACCTAGACTAGTGTTTTACCTAACAACTGGACTTCACAGCCTACCTAACCAAGTTGATGTATAAGATTAACCATCACAAGTACTTTTGAGAGCCCTCCTACTACTTGAAGGTGTCCTGTGGCTTCCTTTTGGCTTGAACAGAACTTCAGGACACCTGATCACGGCTGGCAGAAAGATTCTAGGCCTATTGCTTGTAACCCTTGTGGCACTGGCCTGGACTGTTTTGTTGATTAATGGTGTGCCCCAATCTCATTGTCCATAAATGGTGGTAACTAAGTTTCCTTTAGCTCTAACATTACACACGCGAGCATCAGGTAGTCCTGTATCTATATATAATGAGAGTAGTAGTAACTAACACATATCAAAGGTTGACTGTTGCCAACATTGTTTGACATAACTTATGTGAAATAACTAACTTAATCTTCCCAGCAATCTTATTAGATAGCAGCTGTTCCTAACCCCATTTTAATAGATGAGGGAATGGAAGCACAGAGAGTTTAAGTTAACAACTCAAGGTCAGACAGCTAGTCAGTGGCGGAGCCAGACTTTGGACACAGGCATCCCGGATCCAGAGTCTGAGCTCTTAACCACCACACAATGTGGTTTCTCCAGACTATCTCACAGGGTTGTGGTGGAGAGCGAATGGGGTAATGGATCTGCAAATACTCTGTGGACACTAAAGACTTACATGGCTCTAAGGTAGCATTACTATTAATGATTTGTCTCTTGAGCGCTTCCATAAGCAACCCTTGGGATGAAGTCTCATAACTGAATTCCATCTGAAAGTCCCTAGCACATTGTCAAGTACACAGTAAACTTAGCTGATGTGCAGTGAACACTGGGGCAACGGAATGAATCAAGGATGTGCAAACAAAGCACTACTTGATGAGATCTCAGTTTTGAATCTATTCTCCTGGTGAGTGTGGACAGAAGCCAGCCTTTGTCCTTCTCTGTGAAAAGAATCAGAAGAACATCTCCAGCAGTTCATATTTACTTGTTCATGTTCCTTCATCAATTTCTTGAAAAATAAAGCACTACCTGCACTTTCTTTTTTCTAGGCACAAACACTTGAGATAGTTAAGGCAGCACATCTCCCCGGTGACAGGAGGTCCAAGTGCTGTTTGAGTTGCTGGGCATGAGACTGTGTGACTGTGCAGTCAGCCCTAGCAACAAGACAGGAGGTGAGAGATCTGCTTTCCTTGAGAAGGCCTCTCACAGTGACCCTTACAGCTCCAACTTTGCCATGTGGAGCACATTCCTGGGTTGGCAGACTCTCAACTTCAGACGTCATTCTGGCCAAATGAGTGCTTTTTTTTTTTTTTTTGACAGAGTCTTGCTCTGTCACCCAGGCTGGAGAATGCATTGGTGCATTCTCGACTCACTGCAACCCCTGCCTCCCGGGTTCAAGTGATTCTCCTGCCTCAGCCTCCTGATTATCTGGGATTACAGGTACCCACCACCATGCCTGGCTGATTTTTGTATTTTCAGTAGACACAGGGTTTCACCATGTTGTCCAGGCTGATCTTGAACTCCTGACCTCAGGTGATCCACCTGCCTCGGCCTTCCAAAGTGCTGGGATTACAGGCGTGAGCCACTGTGCCTGGCCCAAATGAATGCTTTTGATACAAGAGCCTAAGAAGGCCAAGGAGGCTGAGGGGAATTTGAAGACCTCTGTTTAATGATTCTGCTTTGGTTTCCCCTTCGCTTTTTACTATCCTTCATGTCTTCCAAGGTGAAGCCTTCCAGGCCAGCAGCCCAGCCACAAGGACACTCTCTCTGGGGAAAGGGGAAACTTCTGGAGTTTTTTCCTGGATCTGTCCTCCTCGAGACATGGTGTTTGGCTGTGATATTCAGCTCAGCTCCATTCTTCGTCATTCCTGCTGTCTCTCAGTGGATGGGAAATTCCTCTCTGTCCTAATATGACTGGGTACGGAACAGAGAAGACTTTTGGTTCTGCCATTCAGGATATGCCCTATGCTGTACATGGTCAGGGTAGTCCTACATGTCCAGATGTATAGGTCCAAGCTTCGAGAATGCGAAGTTCATATTGCAGCCTTGGTTCCCTCATTGCTCACTCCTAACTTCCAGTATGTGATTGCACTAGAAGCCGACCATTGACCTGACCAACATCTTCTGTTGTTTTCCTTATCCCTCATTTCCTTTGACACCCTAGACTACTCACTCTCTGGCACACGCTGCTAGTCATCTGCTCCACATCCACACATTCCCAATTAGTGAGGGGCAGCAATTTGTCCTATTAGACATGTCCCCTGGTCAGAGGTGGTGATGAGTCTCAGATCTGGTTAATGAGATGTAAGCAGCGACTGCTGGCTGGGGCTTCCAAGAAAGCTCTTTTACTCCTGATCAATGGGAGCAAACAATTCACCTTTCCCTTTTGCCCTTCCCCTTCTTTTTGCCTAGAATACAGAGGTTGACCTGCTTCTTGTAGCCATGAGGATGAAAATCACAGACTGAAGCTGAAGGAGTTGGACACAGCCTGAGTCCTTGAAAGCATCCCCAAGGCAGTCACAGCAGCATTAGACTGCCTGCTGCTGGATTCCTTGGTGGCAAGAGCAGAGTTCTATTCCCTGCAGCCAAATGGAATCCAAGCAGATACAACTTCTTTCTTAAAACTTTCATCTTGCCTGTTCATAATGATTAAATCCTTGCTTGTCTGTCCTTGGCTGGCTTCTTTTCTTCCCTCTGCACTCTCTGCCCACCAGCATTGACCGGGCCAAGTTATGGTGTCCCAGAGGCCCCCGCAGGCAGTTACACAGTCACTTCTTTGGGCTTGTATGTGTTGCCCTACTGTGGGATTTTGTGTGTGTGTGTGTGTGTGTGTGTGTGTGTGTGTGTGTGTGGTGGTTCGTGTATGTAGGGGATGACTACATTCAGTGAAGGGAAATAGCTGCTCAGTCACATGGACCCCAGGGACCTCGGCACAGTTCATCCTGCTACCTCACCTTACCCAGCAGTGGAAAAGCAAACAAAGGAGTCGTTTTTAACTAGCTAAATTTTGAATTTTGGAAACACCTGTTCTGCGTCCCAAATGGTTTGCATACTGGGTTTGGCCATAAATCTCTGGTTGTCTTAGGACAGGAATGGCAACTACCTGGTTCTTTTGACACCATTCTGCATGCTAGCTGTTCCCCAGTGGAGATCACTACTCGATCATACTATTTTGTGTGTTTGTTAATTTTGAGCCCAAAGCATTTTAGAATCTTCCTGGAAACAGTATTCAAGGGAGCCATTTTCATATCTTTGGGTCGGCATATGCAAAGTGGACAGTTTGATGGAGGTTTCACTTGCTTCTAAAGGGCCTCGGGGCTTCTTTAGGTGTGGAATGCAAGGATACTAAGCCTTTGGGATGGCACAATTCTTCTCATGGGATAAGACCAAGGCAAAAGTGGCTTGGGCAGACAAAAGGAAATGAGGGGATAATGACATTCTCTTTTCTTACTGCCCTCTTTAATCTTTGTATCTAATCCTCCTAAACCCCCAAATTGAAGTGTCTGTGTCTACTGTCCTGAGCTGATGTAGGGAGATGAGTGGGAATGGAAGCCGACGGGAAACTCATCAGAGACAGCACATTCTGAAGATCAGCAAAAGGGAAGTGTGACAGCCAACTTCTTGGTGGGGACGGCAGAAATGTAATTAAATTTTCTGATCTTGTTAGCCAATTTCTTCACTCACTGCCCCTGAACCAGAGAACGGGGAGGGAGGAAGGACACTGTTGCATCCGTGGCGGTGGGGAGGGAAATGAGCTTTTCACGGATTATTGGGTTAGTTCCACTTCTCCCACTTTTTAATTTATTTGTCTGCATGTTCTCCAGAGCTGAAAAGGCTCTGAGTCCTTTCCCATTTTCTTTTAATTAGATCTGATTTTGGAGTCTGAAAACTTGGGAGGGCTCAGGTTACACTAGCAGGATGACAACAGTTGGAAGGTACTCGTCTCCTATTAGATTTTTAAAAACTCCTTCAGAATTTAAGATTCCTAGTGATGGGTTATTTTTTTCTTTTCATTTCTTTCTTTTTATTATTTAACAGTTATAGTACCACTTGCACTATTTATCACCTTATCCCATTTTCTTATCTTTTGGTTAAAAATCATGAACATCACCGATGTTTTACAAATTTCAGAAGAGTATGTATTTACTCCAAAGTCTTCTCCTTCATATTCCTCTTTTGCAAAATGGAACACAGATGAGGAAAGCTAGTTGTGGTCTTTCTGAGTATGTAAAAGGAGTAACATCAATTCTATGTTCTCTCTTTTTTGAAGCACAAGAAAAAAAGAAACAACAAACAACAAAAAGACTCACCAGAAAGAAACCAGGCTGTGGCTGTGGTGAATAATTTGGTTTATCACTTAAAACCCCTAGCAACAACATCCTGGGGCTAAGGGCATCTGAAGCCTCAGGTGAGAAAGCCAAACATAGAATACTGGGTGGCTTGTGAAGAAACAAGAGCCCATTTCTTGGCTACAACCTGGATGTGCTTTTGCTGCAGAGGCTCTGTCAGGTGTCCTGGTGCCAGGATGGTATGTGTGCCTGCAGTGCATGGAGGCCTGCTGCACTGGAGAGCATTTGTTTTACAATTCATCCTGGGCAAGAGGCATTCTCCAGCGTTCTGCTTGGTGGCTCAAAATTTATGATGCTACGGGGCATGTTTGGGATGGCCTGACTTAAAATATAGGCTACACAATATATGCAAAGAGCACTTTGGGAAGACCTGTGGACACTTCAAATAAATGGGTAGCCATCCTCCAGAGAAGTTATAATTGAGGTTCCAAGGAAGCCTCTGTAACCGCCGACTGTGAGAGACAAGATATATGTATTCAGTGATTGTGGACCAAGAGAAATGATTCAAATATTAGCCTAAATTGAAAGCCAAAAGGCAGAAACTGAGTAAGTTTTACTGTAAAGTCAAGCTGTTTCATACAAGGGCAGCCCAAAGGAGCCTGCTCCAGGATTACTAGAGCAGAGATGTTTTCCCCCAGAGAGTTTCTGCGTTCCTGAGAACCCCCAGACAGCCCAGCTGATAATTTTTGGAACACGTCACAAAAATGCCAACATGTCACATGTGAGGACAGCATGCCATTTAACTGAGAATCCACTATCCCAGCATCCGGCCTGGCGCGGGTTGAGGGATGAAACATGATTTTCTTGGGGGGGTCTGTGAGGGGTCACAGAAGGTCCATGGAAGCCATGACATTTGGCTTGGGCCTTGAGGGATGAAGGAAGTTGAAACTTGAGGAAGTGGGGAAGGAGGAAGGACATTTTCAGAAAAGGGACCTCCCTAAGAAATGGCATGAAAAAAGAAAAATACGCTGGGTACTTGAGAAATAGAAATAAATTTAGCCTGGGCAACAGAAGGTATATGATGGGCTGGAAAGGTAGGCAGAGCTGAAGCTCAGAGAGCCCCCAGTGTGCGGCTCACATTTGTATTTCAGAGAGTAGGAAATGTGGGCAAGGAAGGCTGATGGCAAAAGTGCTGAAGGAAGAATAAACTCTCTGAAACTTAGTTTCTTTGTAAAATGAGGGTGTCGGACAGATTGCTTTTTCAGGGAGTATTCTCTGAGCCTCATCTCAGCTGCTATAGAAAGAGAGCAAATAGCTTACAAATGTTGGCTGCCCATTCTAAACAACTCTGTCTTTCTCCCTTTCCTCAGAATGCAAGGAGAGAGAGAGAAAGGAAGACGGAGAGGGGAGAGAGAAGATGTTGTAAAACAAAAGGGTTCTAGAATCTTTAGATTCACAGACAAAAGACAAAAATCTTAAAAAATTCTGTGGAAAACAAATTCTTCATTAATGTTGTTTTTATTACTTTTGTTGATAAAAGTGATGCTGCTTAAGTGCTCTTGCTAAAAGAAAAAAAGAAAGAGAAGGAAAGAAGAAAGAAAGGAATTCTGCTAGTTTGTCATAAACTTTTGGAGAGTTGTCAGACTTAGAAAACAGTTGGAAAACAGATCTTCTGAACAGATCTGCAGAGGCATGGGGTGCGGTTTGGTATGATAAGCATACATGATGTATTAAAGCGCACGCTGAGCGCAGAAATCCTCACTGCTTGCTACTATCCCACGGCTGCCATGGCCGGGTCCCCTGCTTGCCTCAGCCACAGCTTGCTCACTGTGTGTCCTCTTCCCTGAGAAACAGAAAATAACATAGAAACCTCTTCATGTGACCGTCAAATCACAGAATCATTATTGCATTTTAGGGCTAAGAGGAAACTTAGAGCCTTCGGCTAGTTGACAGATATGAAAATATTCCTAGGAATCAAACTATGCTAGGAAAACTGGGCAGTGAGACCCACATATGTGAGTTTTGTAACTGCAGGTGAGGTGGGAATAACGTCTTAATATTAACAAAGATGGATAAACATTCCCCAAACTTTTCCCCGTGAGACACTGACTACACCCCCCCAACCTCCCACCTCCTTGGTTACAGATGGGCTTTTGGATTTGGAAGCTGAATGGATCTGAGACTGAGACAAGGGATGAGGTGGGGAAAATGCTGGGAGGGAGCTGTCACATTGCCTGTCCAGTTCCATGTGTCCACCCTTAGGCCTGGACTGCTGTGAGGTCAATGAACTTGGAGGAGAGCATTGTCCTTCCTCCTTTCTCAGGGAGTGCCTCCTCTCAAGGTGCCAAGCTCCTCCAGGCAGGTGACCTTGCTGGCCTTGCCCCACAGTGCTCTGCCTGGATTCAAACTCTGGCTGCTTCTTAGGGACAAAGATTAGGCAGGAGGTGGCCAGAATTTCCTGCCAGATGAGACCTAGCAATGGAGGGATGACTGAACTTCACAACACCAGCCTGAAAATAGTTGAGGAAAACTAACTGAAGTCAGTATTATTGACTATTGTGGATATCAATAATTTCTTTTGGACATTAAGCCAAATGAAAGCACAAGTAAAGGGAACAATAATTTTTGAACAAATATTAAACATGTAGTGTCTGATTTCAGACTGGTATATTGGAAAAGCAGTGCTCAAATACCCCAGAGCTAATAAAGATATAGCAGGCTTTCATTAAAACAGATATTAGAATGAAAGTACAGCTTCAACATACTTTTATACAGTGAAATATAGAATAAGCAGTTCTTTCATTAGGGATGGGGAAATCAAATTTTAAAAACAATGTCTAGTTAGAAGTTTTTCTACTGATCATCCATTCAGTACTTACTTCCAATATTAATAACTCAGCTAAGCACCTGGAAGGAGGCTTTTCTCTGCTGAGTTAATGAATTTTTCTGTGAGTCTTCATTTGATTGATTACATCATAGCAAGTGTGACCACATTAGACGCTGCCCTGGAAATATGATTATCTGAAGCAACAGTTAAAGAACAAGGAATTACTGAGGATGAACAAGTTCTATTTTAGAATTGTTTATGACAGACAATTCTGAGGCAAACAAACTCAAAATAGATACAGGAGAAGTGGGATTGTTTGCAATGTCTAACACAAAAGTAAAGGCTTTTGTGTATATTAGATATGCATTTCTTTGGGGAAATATTATAACTGAAAATTCCAATAAAACATTCTTATGTAGCAGAGAAAATAATTATGATGAATAAATATGAGCAGCAAAGTTGAAAGTAAGATAAGTCAACTTCTTTCTTCTCCATTTAAACCTATGAGTATAGGAGTCAGATACTGAAAAGCACTCTAGGATTCAGGTTCACAAATACTGGAGGGAGGTGGTGATCAGTTGAGGAGGCCCCCAGAGGATGCTTTATATTTGTTCTAAGGATTCCAGTGAAAGCAACAGACACCTGGAATGTCCTTGTTAGGAGAAACCTTAGCATTACTTTCCCAACCTTCCCTACTTCCCTGTGCTGTACTGTAAACAGAACCGGTTACATCATTTTACAAGGCCCCCCAAATAAAAATGCCGGGCAGGGCCCTTTATTGAAAAATTGTTAAGAGTTTGCAGGAGGCAACACAAAGCATTAAACCAAGTGTAGGGCTCCTCTAAGTGCTAGGTCCTGTGAGATATTACAGGTCGCATGCCCTGACTATAAATGCAGAAGCAGGGAGCGTAATGGCTCAGGGTTGCCCTCCAATAGAACTCTTTACTCCTTTTACTTGTTTCTACTGGCCCTTGGGCACCAAAAAGGTTGGGTGTAGGGGAAAAGAGGGGGAAATCCTATGCAGAAATCACACCATGCCCTTTTTTGTTAGCAGAGCTGGTCATGCCCTTCCTTCTTGCTTGCCCTTTAATCAGCTAAAAATTCAGGCACCTCCTCTTTGACCCAGGATCCTTTACTTATTTCCATATTCTCAAACATTGAATGTATACAGTGCCAGGCAGTGTGCCAGGGACTGAAGGTACAGAGGTGAACAAGACACAGTATTAGTCTTTGAGAAGCTCAATCTGGTGATGAGAGAACTTGACTTTTCTTATCTGAGAAATGGAAGAGAAGAATTCCACATGAGGTCGGGGAATGTGAGTTGTCATTTTCAAATAGAGGGAATAAAGTATAAATCCAGTACTTTGGCATCAGCTTGTCATTTTTCAGTGAGGGAGATCACATAGGAAGGCCATATTGCTTAGTAAGTAAACCCATCTTTATTTATCAGTGGTTTTGGATGGGCAGAGAAAGGAAATTGATCTTAACAGGTCAGGACTATAGGACCATCAGAGGGAGGTGAAATCTGATTGAGAAATGGGCTAGACTTCCTAGAACTTCCTAGAACTCACTGGAATGAACATCTTGACTCCTAGCAGTATGACTACATTTGTAGCACAACGGAAAGTGACTTCCTCGATGTGGCCTCTGCCACAGGTGCTTGTCCTCACAAGGGAGGTAGGAGAGTGAGGGAGAACCATTTTATGTCATAGGTCTGCACAGAGAACTGGTTCAATACACTTGATTTTATCTAGTTTATGTCTTATTAGACCAGTCACAGAAGGGAAAATGAGTCCTTTTGATACCTTTAATCACCGTCGCAGTTCCTCTTACCTCAAGAAAGCTTTCCTGAGGAAGGGAGGTTTTTCCAAGTCTCTGAGGGATAAACTTCGTGGTTGCTGGCTTCAGAACAGTGTGTTTTTTGCTTTGTATTTGTGACAGACTTTTTCTTTCCCCTTCTGTGAATGTTAACTAGAACACAACAGATTTCTTTTGGGTATGGTTGAAAACATTCTGATTTTCATTTTTCCTGAAAATATTTTGAAGGTGGGTAAAGACGGTCTTTAAATGCTGCTCTTGGAAATAGCTTTTCTCAAACTGTGTTTACAGCATATTAAACTAAATAAACATTCTAAAGACACAGATGTTGGAGTGCTATCTGAATAATGTCAAATTAAAATTGTCAAGTAGGAGGTTGGAAAAAAGCATATGTGGTTGGTTTGCTGCATGATCTGGACTCAACGGGGGTTCCATCAGCAGGCAACCCGTCCTTTTATCCACAGCTCATTTCAGCATGATGTGTAGATTTGTTCTTGCCTGCTCCTTAGGTGGAATTTGGGGCAAATTCCATAAGTTTTTAGGTCATTCTCAGATGACAAATTTCTCTCTGACCGGTTCTAGTGTCAAAAATGTCCCACTTCAAATAATGAGACTATTCTAGCCAGTGTCATAATCGTCTAACTCCACGCCCTTGTCAAGGTTAAAACATCTCCCTTCTCTGAGCAAACTCAGGCTGCTTTGGACTGGGAAGCCTGGAGCAGGGAGGGGAAGTCAACTGTTTTTTCATCTCCTTGGATTACTGGATTGTTATTATTATCATTTGGATTGGATTATTGATCTCATTCTTTACTCCCTCCCTCTGCCATGCGCTCTTTCAGTACAATCGACAGGGTGTACTTTACCACCTCATTGATTCTTGAACTTGGCCAATGGAGTGAGAGTAGTTATGATGCAGGCAGAGCTTACTAAGTGCCTGAGTGCTTTGGCTTGCTCTCCTGCACTCCTGTGATCAGCGTGAGAAGGACATGCCTCAGGTAGCCACTGTCCCTTCAGCCAGAATGCAGGCAGACCTGGTTTAACTATAGCTTAGCACAACCTGCAAAAGCATTGATTGCCATCCTCTGGAATGTGAGGATAATTCGCATCAAATGTTTTCTTTTTCACCTTTGGGAACTCAGGAGGAATTGAGACAATTTTACGTTTTTACATCTTGATGGATAATATATATTTTCTTCTGTGGAATTGGGAAAAAGTATAGAGCCACACTGTGTTATAATCTAAGTGAAACATTTTGCACAGTGCCTGGCACATGATAAGCACTCAACAAAAAGAAATTTATTGTGGGTTACTGGTATTATTAGTTGACATCTTTTCTACAGGAACAAAATTACTCAATGACTTTAAAATTACTGTTTGTGAGTAAAGAGAATGCCTAGGAGTTTCCTAGCTTTGAAAACTATTCTGGGCAACTCAAATGCTGCTGATTGCATTTCTCACTGGACGTTATTCCAGGACTCAGGACAAGAGAGGTTCAGAGTTACAGCCTACCTATCCTCAGTGCTACTCCTGTAAGCACTTACATGTTTTATTCATAGGCTCTTCCTTTATTTCCAGAATATTCTTTAAGTGCCTATACTGGGAATATTCCATTTGCTTCTTCAAATCCGTTCTTCCCACCCTTTCCAGCCTTGTTTTTTCCAGTAGGGGATCAAAGGCAGGAGGACAAAGAGATCAGCGTGTTTACTTCCTCAGATTCTCCCCTACTGACTTTGAGCTTACTTCATCCCTCTACTAAAGACCATAGCTCCTGTCGTTCAGCTTCCTTCATAGAGCTACCCACTGGAGGAATTATGTTCCTGTAACTACTCCCTCCCATTGCCCTTTCAGGCTTGGAAGGCCTAACAGCTACCTGCTGCTGTCAGTCACAGGCTACTGCATTATCTTCTGTGATTTCTCTGAACCAGTGCTTCTTGGTTGCACATTAGAATCACCTGAGGAACTTTTAAAAAATTTCAATCTCATGCCCAGGCTATACTCTGGACCAGTGAAGTCCATCAGAATATAATTTGAGCCACATAGTAATCTTAAAGATTCTAGTAGCCATATTATTAAAAGTAAGAAGAAATAGGTCAAATTAATTTTTGAAATTATTTTTTCTAACTCAGCACAATCCAAACATTATCATTTCAACAAGAAATTATTTTTTAAAATGATGGAGATATTTTGTATTCTTTATTTCTCTTTGTACCAAGCCTTCAAAATCTGGTGAATACTTTATATTTACAACATATCTTGATTTGGACTAGCCACATTGCAAATGCTCAGTGGCTACATGGGGCTACTGGCTACCTTATCAGACAGCACAGGTCTAAATTAATTTGGTCAGGTTCCTGGGGATGGGACCCAGGCAGTAGTAATTTTTAAGACTCCTGAGGATATTACATTTAATATGTAGGAAGATTGAGAACCACTGTCTTAAACCCTGCTCACATCTTTATAAATAGCCCTTTACTAAATTCTCTTTAAATTACCAAATTTGAAAATGTTATCTGTTTCATGCCATGTGCCCAGTACTGGGTGGGAATATGGAGGTGACTTAGGCAGAATGTATCTCCTCTGGCAAGTTCTAATGTTGAGCAGAAACTGGACAGGTCAGCAACCATTGCAGTGTGAGGAGCAGGGCTGAGTGAGCCTACAGGCAGGCCAGACACACCTTTAGAGCACCTGCATATGGGGCCACCAACAATGTGAGAAAAGTGGAGGAAATGAGAATGTTATTAGAATTCCTCACACTTCATATAATTGTATATTGTGTGTATACAAGTGCAGAGGAGGGTGGAGAGGTAAGTACCACCATTTTGGTGCCTGTGTCCTCTGATGGCTGTCAGAGCTCTGATGGTGGGGAATGTCTGGGAGCTTAGAGGAGGGAGGGTACCTCATCTCCATTTTCTGGTGAACGTCAGTCAAGGGTCAACTGAGTTTATGAATTTCTTTCAATTCCATGTGGCCAGTATCCCAGTTGTCTGCAATACAGATTCCTGCTGCCCCTAGCAAACTGGGTGAGTACTTTCTAGGCCTATCAATTTGTTAAAGATCAGTGTTTTAAGTCAATTATCTTCAGCCTGGCTTTCGGGGTTACCTCTGGGCATAGACCTTGGTTGCTGAGAACTAAGTATGTCTAAGTGTAGGGTGACCACTTCATCCTGGTTTGCCTGGGACTTCCTTGGTTTTAGTACCGAAAGTCCAGCATCTCAGACACCTCATTGGTCCTAGGTGAACTGGGACAGTTGGTCACCCTATGTGAGATCTGCCTCCTGGCTACTCTGTCCTGCTTCCTCTGCTGCAGCCGGAGGGCAGCAAGGTCTTGCTCCCTGCAACCCCCACAGAGCTTAGGCACAGGAGGCCATGTTGTAACAGTCTGTTTTCCTCTGTGGCCCACACCATCAGGTGAATTCCATGTGGAGTCTGTGCAGTATTTCTCTCCCCTAGTTTTAAAAGCGTGACTGAGGGCGAGGGATGCCCTGGTGATTGTTCTCAGCCTGTACCGGGCTATACAATTTGAATCCTCTAGGAACTTTAAAAAGTTAAAACCAGTGGGTGAAAGTTTGATAAGAAACAGGATGTTAACGTAATTTTTAAGTATCTCTCCACAAGATACTTAGAGGATTATAAAGAGAAAAATAGAAATATTACAGTGGAGAAGCCTGGTAGACACTACCTTAATCAAGTGATGACAGTTAATATCTTGGAATGGGACTCATGTGATCTGTTTCTATCCACAGAACATTTCTGACACCAAATGTGTGGGTTTATTTTTCCCCAATACCAACCGATTACTGGACACCAGCTGAGTGTCCTACAATTTAATTCAATTCTGATGTTAATTACCTGAAGTTAGAGCAGATCCCACAAATGAAGGGCTCAGGCTCACAAGAGAACCCCACTTCAGATGCCAGTCAAAAGTCGTGGACTACTGATACTTCTCACTGACTCTAAATTCAGGGGGTTTCTACAGCCTCTCATCTGGTTCCACAATTTGCTAGAATGGTTCACAGAACTCAGGAAATCACTTCACTTACCCTTACTGGCTTAGTATAAAAGCTATTATAAGGGGTAGACCTGAATAACTAGATGAAGAGGTATATAGGGCAAGGTCTGGAAAGGTCCCAAATGTAGGAGCTTCTGTCCCATGGAGTTGGGGTTAGCATTTGGATGCATTCACCAACCTGGAAGCTCCTCATATCTCCTTCAAGAGACTTTATACAGCTTAATCTTCAGCACCCCCACTCCCCCTTTCTGTAGGTTGGGATGGGCTCTACAGTCCAACCCTTTAATCATTTGGTCATTCTGGTGACCAGGCAGCTAGGAGGCCCCACCTTAAGTAACCTTGTTAGCATAAATTCAGGTATGATTAAAACAGGGGCTTCTTATGAATAACAAGAGATGCTCCTATCACTCAGAAAATTCCAAGGGTTTTATGAGGACTGTGTCAGGAAATCGGGGCAAAGACCAAATATATTTCTTGTTATACCACAGGGACTAATTGACATCATGTGCCTCCTGATAAGACACACTGAGCAGGATACACCATCCTTCTGTGGTATTTCTGCTCAAAATGCATGACTCGGATCTGACAATGAGGAAACATCAGACAAAGCTAAAGTTGAGGGGCATTGTAGACCACCTTCACTTCTCAGTGATATCTCCCCTGGCCACTTCACGTAAAATTGAGTCCGCTCCGTGACATTCCCTATTCTTCTCTGCTCTATTTCTTCCTGTAGTACCTATCACTGCTAACACACTACAGTTTTTATTCATCTTATTTATAGTCAATATGTCCTCATTAGAATATGGATGATCACAGTGATTGGTTTAGGGATAGCCATGTGGCCCAGTCAGGGTCAATAAGAAAAAATGAGATTTTTCTGGAACATTGAGAGACAAGCATGTTCTCTTTTTCTGTTGGTCTTGAGTCTGTGAAGATACAAGCCTGGTTTTGCTGGGTATCCCAATGCAGCTTGGGAATGAAGTCCAGACAGCACAAGGCAGAGCCAAAAGGTGGAGAGGAGCAACTACTGAAGGCACATTTGAGTTCCTGGGTCAAGATGGGCCTAAAGCCAGACATACACAAATGTATTGTGTGAACCAATGCGTTCTCTCTTTGCTTCAGTCAGTTTGAGCTGTGTTTCCATCAGAGGTAACTGAAAAAGTCCTACTTGATACATAGAGCAACCTTGAGGTTCCGATTTGTCTTCTCCTATTTCTTTGCTCATAGGGGAAGAATGCTGACCCAGTCTGGAGAGTTGGTTCCATGTTCCATGTAAATGAGTTGCTCGGCCTTTGGATGGCAAACCAGGGCCTTTCTGAGTTGGTTGATGTCAGCCAGGTCCAAGATTGCATTTGCAGTGCTGACAAGATTGAGATTCTTATTCTAGCAACAAGGCACAGACTCTGGGATGTGAAGAAATTCACTAAGGCCCACAGTGAGGGACATGATGGCAGCCTGGAGCAGTCTGCTCTGTGGACATCTTGAGAGGGTGCCATTATCCCTGGGATACATCGATGGTCTGTAGAATGATGCCAGGCTGCCTGCTTTAGGCTCCCAGGGCAGATATGGGGCAGATTGAGTGCAAAAATGTCTCCAATTCTTCACCCCTCCAAACACCCATGCCTCAGGCAAAGGGACTTTGTAGCTCCTCCTATGAAGACATAATGTCTATTCCCTTTCCCCCACAAATCTGGGCTAGCCTCATGGCTTCCTTTGGCCAATAGAATGGGGTGGATGGTAAAAGCAGTGAGACCAGAAGGGCTACTCAGTTGACCAATCAATTCATGAAAAATAATAAATGTTTACTGCTTTAAGCCACTGAGTTTTGGGGTGGTTTGTTATGTAGTAATAGCTAACTAAAAACTGATTCCCAGGCCTCATCATCTGAGATTCCAATTCTACTACCCTGGGGAAGGACTTCTGAATCTGTATTCTTAAAAAGTTTCAATGTTGTTGCCCATACAGGTTCTGGAAGCAATTATCAACCCGCCACCCACCTGGAAGTTCTGCAGGTGTGTCATACACACAGGCCCTGACATTTTCAGCCAGGCTTCAACACTCATCTTGGGCACTGTTTTAGAACAATTGATGAGCCCCTGTAGCAGCAGACTTCTAAGGTGAGAAGTCCTGAGATGTGGGCAGAAAGGGAGCCCAGGAGTCCCTGCAGTTAGAAATAAAAAAGCATCGAGGTTTCTAGACACTCAATTTGAACTCTGTTAAATGAAACACAGGCCCTTTGAGAGAGGTGTTTGTTCTGGATTCAGCTGTGTTCTGTTCAGAGAATGGCCTGTGGGGACAGATCTGTCACAGGCATGCAGATGTCTGGTTTAAGATGGAGGACTCCCTCCAGCCTGTTTGTGAGCTAGCCAATATTGTAATTGAAGGTGAGCCTGACCTCAGTCCTCCTGGCTCTGAGGAGAATGCCACTCAGTCGGGCCTTTGAGTGAGCTCATGAGCAACAGTGTCTGCCTTCCAGAGTACAAACATTGCTTGCTCCATTTTAGCCCCTTCTACTTGGCCCCATGGGGGCTATGGGATAATGTCAGTGGTCCCCATATAATGTGCATCAATAAGCAAACAATAAACAAAAATACTAGTTCACATAGACTTGCTGCCTGTCTTTCCAAGTGGCGACCTGTTTCATCTTGAGAGAGTTCTATCATGCAGAAATTCTTTATATATATAATAGTAAGATACTACAAAAGGCAATTAATTCATTAAGGGTGCCAGAAAAAAAGGATTATCGCTGCTATTTTAGCATTGATCTAGAAGTAACAACCAATGCAATGATAAGAAAAAGAAATAAGCATTAATATTAGAAAGGAGAAAACAAAACTATTATATGCAGTTGATGCTATCACATACAAACCAAGAGAATTGACATAAAAATTATTAGAAACAATAAAAGAATAATAAGGTGGCTCATTATAAAATCAATATGTAAAAATCAATAGCTTTTTATCTTTAATTTCTGTTATGAAATATATCATAGCATAAAAGCATATGTTTTTATATATAATTTAAAAATATATTTATAATTAAATTGAAGAGAGTAACCAATGCTCCCTGATCACCTCTTCTTCCCTCCAGAAATATCCATTTTAATCATTGCCTTGCTTTATTTGCTTTACAATGTTGCCACAATTACACGTATTTCAATTAAAATACTGCTCATTTTGCTGTTTTTGATTTGCTTCTTTCACTTTTTATGATTCTGAATCATTGATGTTGATCACATGGCTATAGTTTATTCATTTTCTTTGCTCTAAAGTATATCATCACGTGACTGACACTACTCCAGCTCTAAAATTCTAAAAGTAAAGAACCTGACTTGAACTATTAAGGTATTTATTAATCCTTAGTGATATTTAGCATGAAAATGTATGTTTATACTGTAGAAATTTTGTAAGTGTAAATTCTGAGTATGCATGTGTATTATACAAATTATATTTGTATTTTGAATAAGTATATGCATATACATTATCTATCTATGTATATATTATACTCATTTTATTTTACTTCACTTATTGTGCCTCGTAGATGTTACATTTTGTAAAAATTGATAGCTTGTGGCAACCCTGTGTCTAACAAGTTTTCCAACACCATGTACTCACTTCATATCTTTGTGACACATGTCTTTGTGTCACAGATACTTAAATGTTGTAATTTCTCCCAATATTACTAACTTTTAAATTATTGTATCTGTTATGGTTATCTGTGATCAGTGATCTTTGATGTTACTATCATATTGTAATAGTAATTGTAAAAACACAATTACTATTTTATTATTTTGGGGCACCATGAACCATGCCCATATAAGACAGAAAATTTAGTCTATAAATATGTGTGTTCTGATTGCTCCATCAACCAGCTATTCCTTCCTCTCTCTCCCCCTCTTCTTCGTACTCCTTATTCCTTGTGATATGACAATATTAAAATTCATTCAATTAATAACCCTATTAATGGTCTCTAAGTGTTCAAGTGAAAGGAAGAGTTGAATTACTCTCACTTTCAATCAAAAGCTAGAAATGATTAAGCTTAGTGAGGAAGGCATGTTGAATGCTGAAATAGGCTGAAAGCTAGGCCTCTTGTATCAAACAGTTAGCCATGTTGTGAATGCAAAGGAAAAGTTATTGAAGGAAATTAAGAGTGCTCCTTGAGAGAACACGTGAATAATGAGAAAGCAAAACAGTCTTATTGCTGGTCTGGAGAAAGTTTTAGTAGGCTGTGTAGAAGATCAAACCAGCCAGCCAAACATTCCCTTAAGCCAAAGCCTAATCTAGAGCAAGGCCCTGACTCTCTTTAGTTCTATGAAGGCTGAGGGATGGGAGGAAGCTGCAGAAGAAAAATTGTAAGCTAGCAGAGGTCGGTTCATGAGGCTTAAGAAACAAAGCCGTCTCCATAATATAAAAATGTGAGGTGGAGCAGCAAATGCTCATGTAGAAGCCGCAGCAGTTACCCAGAAGATCTAACTAAGATAATGACGAATGTGACTACACTGAACAACAGGTTTTTACTATAGACAAAATGTCCTTTGATTGGAAGAAAATGTCATCTCAGACGTTCATAGCTAGAGAGAAGTCAATGCCTGACTCCAAAGCTTGAAAGGACAGGCTGACACTCTTGTTAGGGGCTAATGTAGCTGATAACTTTAAGTTGAAGCCCACGGCTTTTAAGATTGCTAAATCTACTCTGCTTGTGTTCTACAATCAGAACAACAGAGCCTGGATGACAGCACATATGTTTATAGCTTGGTTTACCAAATATTTTAAGCCCACCATTGAGACCTACTTCTATAAAAAGATTCCTTTCAAAATATTACCACTCACTGACAACGCACAGTCACCCAAGGTCTCTGATGGAGGTACATGAGGTGATTGATGTTGCTTTCATGCCTGCCAACACAACATCCCTTCTGCAGCCCATAGATCCAGGAGTAA
Organism: Theropithecus gelada; assembly: GCF_003255815.1. Classification (NCBI taxonomy): domain Eukaryota; kingdom Metazoa; phylum Chordata; class Mammalia; order Primates; family Cercopithecidae; genus Theropithecus; species Theropithecus gelada. The sequence continues at coordinate 156,546,638 of NC_037669.1, forward strand.
TTTTGACTTTCAAGCCTTATTATTTAAGAAATACATTTTGTAAGGCTATAAGTAAATATAAACTACCATAAATAGAGCTTCCTCTTATGGATCTGGCCAAAGAAAATTGAGAGCCTTCTGGAGAAGAATCACCATTTTAGATGCCGTTAAGAACATTTGTGATTCATGGGAGGTGGTCAAAATATCAACATTAACAGGAGTTTGGAAGAAGTCGATTTCAACCCTCAAGATGACTTTAAAGGGTTGAAGACTTCACTGGAGGAAATAACTGCAGATGTGGTGGAAATAGAAAGAAAACTAGAATTAGAAGTGGAGCCTGATGATGTGGCTGAATCGCTGCTATCTAATGATAAAACTTGAACAGATAAGGAGTGGCTTCTTGTGGATGAGCAAAGAAAGTGGTTTCGTGAGATGGATTCTACTCCTGGTGAAGATGCTATGAATGTTGAATTGACAATAAAGAATTTAGACTATTACATAAACTTAATTGATAAAGGAGTGACACCGTTTGAGAGAATTGACTTCACATTTATTTATTTATTTATTTATTTATTTATTTATTTATTTTGAGACGGAGTCTCGTTCTGTCCACCAGGCTGGAGTGCAGTGGCATGATCTCGGCTCACTGCAAGCTCCACCTCCCAGGTTCACACTGTTCTCCTGCCTCAGCCTCCCGAGTAGCTGGGACTACAGGCACCCACCACCATGCCTGGCTAATTTTTTTTTTTTGTATTTTTAGTAGAGACGGGGTTTCACCGTGTTAGCCAGGATAGTCTCCATCTCCCAACCTCGTGATCCACCCGTCTCAGCCTCCCAAAGTGCTGGGATTACAGGCGTGAGCCACTGTGCCCGGCCCTGACTTCACTTTTGAAAGAAATTCTAATCTGAGGAAAATGCTATCAAAAAGCATCTTATGTTACAGAAAATCTTTCATGAAAGGAAGTGTCAATTGATGCAGCAAATTTCAGTGTTGTCTTATTTTAACAAATTGCCACAGCCACCCTAACCTTCAGCAACCACCATCCTGGTCAGTCAGCAACCATCAACACAGACAAGACCTTAACAAGCAAAAAGATTACAACTTGCTGAAGGCTCAGACAATTATTAGTGTATGTTAGCAATAACATATTTTCCATTAAGGTATGTACATTTTTAGACATAATGTTATTGTACACTTATTAGACTACAGTATCGTATGAACATAACTTTTATATGCAGTGGGAACCCTAAAAATTTATATGACTCACTTTATTGTTGTACTTGCTTTATTGTGGTGGTCTGGAAACTGAACTAATATTTCTGAGGTATGCTTACATGCATATATGTATGGGTTTATACTTATGTATATGTATACATATGTGTCTTTCTAAAATTTAAAAATTTTAGACATTTTAGACAACATTCTATTGTCTTTCTAAAATTTAAAAAAGCTCATTTTGAGTGTTTTGGATAAGGTATTATTGATCTGTATTATATATCATTCATCCATTCTCATGTTGGTGGACACTTGGGTTGAACATACCCTTTTATAAATGTTATTGCATATATTCTTTTGGTGCACATGTGCAAGAGTATAGACCTGGGGTAGAGATGCTTGGTCATGAAGTATGCACATGTTTAGCTTTATAAAAAGACCTAGTTTTCTCATAAACCTAGTCAAAGACGACTAAACCAATTTTTTATGTCTACTGACAGCATATGAAAATTCCCTTTGCTCCACATCCTCCCAGCATTTAGTGCCATTAGAGTTTAAATTATTTTCAATCTGTTGAGTGAATATTTGTATATCCTCATAGGTAAAAGTTTTATTTCTCTGGTTATTAATGAGGTTGTGTATCCTTCCATGTGTTTTTTGGCTTTTCAGAATTCACTCTTAGTGAAGTGCCTTATACATCTTTTGCTCATTTTTCTATTGGGTGTTTGCCTTTTCCTTATTTATTTGTAAGAGTACTTTATATGTTAAATATACAAGTCCTTTTTTGGTTATGTATATATTACAAGTATCTGCTTCCATTTGTGACTTGTCTTTTTCTCTTTCTTAATGCTATTTTTTGATTAACAGAATTTAATGTATTATAATTTATGTTACTTCAAATTTTGTTTTCTTTTGGTGTCTTGATGAATCTATTACTAACTGCATGTCATAATGACATTTTCCTATATTGTCCTATTGTCTGACAAAGGGCTAATATCCTAATTCTACAAGTGTATTAGTCTGTTCTCATGCTGCAAATAAAGACATACCCAAGACTGGGTAATTTATAAAAGAAAGAGATTTAATGGACCCTCAGTTCCACATGGCTGGGGAGGCCTCACATCATGACAGAAGGCAAATGAAGAGCAAAGTCATATCTTACATGATGGCAGGCAAGAGAGCATGTGCAGGGGAACTCCCCTTTATAAAACTATCAGATCTCATGAGACTTATTCACTATCACAAGAAAAGCATGGAAAGATTTGCCCCATGATTCAATGACCTCCCACTGGGTGCCTCTCATGACATGTAGGAATTATGGGAGCTACAATTCAAGATGAGATTTGGGTGGAGACACAGCCAAACCATATAATTCCACCCCTGGTCCCTCCCAAATCTCATCCTCTCATTTCAAAACCAATCTTGCCTTCTCAGTAGTCCCCCAAAGTCTTAACTCATTTCAGCATTAACTCAACAGTCCACAGTTCGAAGTCTTATCTGAGACGAGGCGAGTCCCTTCCGTCTATCAGCCTGTAAAATCAAAAGCTAGTTAGTTACTTCCTAGATACAATGTGGGTACAGGTATTGGGTAAATACAGCCATTCCAAATGGGAGAAATTGACCAAAATGAAGGGGTTACAGGCTCCATGCAAGCCCAAAATCCAAAAAGGCAGTCAAATTTTAAAGCTCTGAAATGATCTCCTTTAACTCCATGCCTCACATCCAGGTCATGCTGATGCAAGAGGGGGGCTCCCATGGCCTTGGGAAGCTCTGCCCCTGTGACTTTGCAGGATACAGCTCCTCTCCTGGCTGCTTTCATGGGCTGGTGTTGAGTGTCTGTGGCTTTTTCAGGTGCACAGTGCAAGTTGTTGGTGGATCTACCATTCTGGGGTCTGGAGGATGGTGGCCCTCTTCTCACAGCTCCACTAGGCAGTGTCCCAGTGGGGACTCTGTGTGCAGGCTTCAACCCCATATTTCCCTTCCACACTGCCCTAGCAGAGGTTTTTTGTGAGGGCCCTGCGTCTGCAGCCAACTTCCATCTGGGCATCCAGGCATTTCCGTACATCCTCTGAAATCCAGGCAGGGTTTCCAAAGCTCGATTCTTGACTTCTGTGCACCTACAAGCTCAATATCACTTGGAAACTGCCAAGGCTTGGGACTTGCATCCTCTGAAGCCATGACTGGAGCTGTACCGTGGCCTCTTTTAGCCACACTGTAGTGGCTAGGGTACAGGGCCCAAAGTCCCTATGCTGCACACAGCAGTAAGGCCCAGGGCCTGGACCATGAAACCATTTTTTCCTCCTGTGCCTCTGGACCTATGATGGGAGGACTGCCACAAGGGTCTCTGACATGCCCTGGAGACATTTTCCCTATTGTCTTGGTGATTAACGTTTGGCTCCTTGTTACTTATGCAAATTTCTGCAGCAAGCTTGAATTTTTCCCCAGAAAATGTTTTTTTTTTTTCTTTTCTGTTGCATTATCAGACTGCAAATTTTCCAAACTTTTATGCTCTGCTTCCTCTCGAACACTTTGCCACTTAGAAATTTCTTCTGCCAGATACCCTAAATCATCTCTATCAAATTCAAAGTTCCACAGATCTTTAGAGCAGGGGTGAAACACCTCCAGTTGCCTTGCATAGCAGGAATGACCTTTATTCCAGTTTCCAACAAGTTCCTCATCTCCATCTGAGACTGCCTCAGCCTGGACCTTACTGTCCATATCACTATCAGCATTTTGGTCAAAGTCATTCAACAAGTCCCTAGGAAGTTCCAAACTTTCCCAGATCTTCCTGTCTTCTAAGCCCTCCAAAGTGTTCCACCACTGCCTGTTCCAAAGTCGCTCCCACATTTGCAGGTATCTTTATAGCAGCATCCTACTCTACCAGTACCAATTTACTGTATTAGTCTGTTCTCACACTGCTAATAAAGACATACTTGAGACTGGGTAATTTATAAAGGAAAGAGGTTTAATTGACACACCTTTCCACATGGCTGGGGAGGCCTCATAATCATGACAGAAGGCAAATGAAAAGCAAAGTCACATCTTACATGGTGGCAGGCAAGAGAGCATGTGCAGGGGAACTCCCCTTTATAAAACCATCAGATCTCATGAGACTTATTCACTATCATGAGAACAGTATGGGAAAGACCTGCCCCCATGATTCAGTTACCTCCCACTGGGTGCCTCCCATGACATGTGGGAATTATGGGAGCTACAATTCAAGATGAGATTTGGGTGAGGACACAGCCAAACCATATCAGCAAGGAACTCAAACAACTCAACATGAACAAAACAAATAATCTCATTAAATAGTGGGTAAGGACATGAACAGACATTTTTCAAAAGAAGACTTACAAGCAGCCAACAAACATATGAAAAAATGCTCAACATCACTAATCATCAGAGAAATGCAAATTAAAACTAAATGAGATGCCATCTTATGCCAGTCAGAGTGACTACTATTAAAAAGTCAAAAAACAACAGATGTAGGCAAGGATATGGAGAAAAAGTAACACTTATACACTGTTGGTATGAATGTAAATGAGTACAACCTCTATGGAAAATGGTATGGAGACTTCTCAAAGAACTAAAGATAGAAATAGTATTCAATTCAGCAGTCCCACTACTGGGTATATACTCAAGGGGAAACAAATCATTATCTCAAAAAGATGTCTGCACTCATATGTTTATTGCAGTACTATTCACAACAGCAAAGATATGTGTATTAGTCTGTTCTCATGCTGCTGTAAAGAACTGCCTGAGACTGGGTAATTTATAAAGGAAAGAGGTTTAATTGACTCACAGGTCCACAGGGCTGGGGAAGCCTCAGGAAACTTAAGTCATGGTGGAAGGGGAAACAAACACGCCCTTCTTTGCATGGCAGCAGGAAGAAGTGCTGAGCAAAGGGAGAAAAGCCCCTTATAAAACCATCAGATTTCATAAGAACTCACTCACTATCACGAGAACAACATGGGAGTAAGCACCCCCATGATTCAGTTGCCTCCCACTGCGCCCCTCCCATAACACGTGGGATTATGAGAACTAAAATTCAAGATGAGGTTTGGGTGGGGACACAGGAAAACCATTTCAATATGGAACCAACCTAAGTGTTTATCAACAAACGATTGGATAAAGACAATGTGGTATACACACACACACACACACACACACACACACACACACACACACAGTGGAATGCCATTCAGCTCTAAAAAATAATGAAATAATATTTTATGCAGCAACATGGATGGGACTGGAGGGCATTATGCTAAGTGGCATAGCTCAGAAACAGAAAGTCAAATATCACATGTCTTTACTTAAAAGCAGGAGCTAAACAATGGGTACACATGAACATACAGAGTGGAATAATAGACGCTGGAGACTCCAAAAGGAAGAATGGTGGGAAGGGGTGAAGGTTGAGAAATTGCCTATTGGGTACAATGCTCACCATTTGGTTTTTGGGTACACTTTTATCACAGGCTTCACCACTATGCAATATATGCACGTAAGAAATCTGCACCTTGTACCCCAAACTTATTTTTAAAAAGTAAAGTTTTAGTTTTAACTTTCATAGTTAGAATTGTAATTTACCTGGAAATAAGTTTTGTATATAGTGAGAAGTAGGTGTTAAATTTATTTTCTTTTTGAATAAGGATAACCTATTGCTCCAGCTGTATTTATTGAGAAAACTTTCCCCACTGATTTGCAGCATCACCTCTGTCATAAAGTACACACTCATATTGCATCTGTTTCTGGGTTTCCACACTGCCTTATTTATCTTTTTTTCTTTTTTCTCTATTTCTATAGGACCAAAATGCCTTATTTATCTATTTGTCTCTCCCTGCATCAATTCCATACTGTTATAATTATCACAGTTTTATAATAAATATTGAGATTTCATTCTTCCCTAAGCCTGTCTTAAATATTCTTGGTTATTTGTACTTCGAGTCATTTGTCAATTTGCACACACACACAAACATAATGGGGAAAACTGACTTTTCTATAATATTGAGACTTCCAAACTATGGGCAAAGTGTCTCTCTTCAGTTATTTAAATCTTATTTACTGCCTTTCAATAACACTTTATGATTTTCTTCACAGAAGTCTTAACATGCTTTGTCAGGTACTCAATTTTTTTAATACCATTGTAAATGGTTGGTATCTTTTAAAAATTCCAGTTTCTAACTGTTTATTTTTGGTGTGCAGAAATGCAATTGATTTTGTAAATTGTTTTCTAAACAACACAATTAATGGGATTGATTTAATACAGATGCATTTAGAAACATTTACCAATTAATTAAAGCAAGCATATTTTTGTTAAGCACACATGGAGCTTCTACAAATATTGACCATGCTTTAGGTTACAAAACAACTCTGAAATACCAAAGAATCTATATCATACACACCACACTGTATGTCTATAAGGACATTTACAAAAAGAAAAAGAAACTTGGGATAAAAAAATTAGTTCTTTTGGAAAATGTAAGGCATCTCTGAATCGATCATAAGGAGAAAAAAAATACTCAGAATTAAATAATAATGAAAATACTATATATCAAAACTTGTGACAAAGCTCACACAATACTTAAGAAAAAATCATATCAGTCTTCTTTATTCTTTTGTTTTGAGACAGAGTCTCACTCTGTCGCCCAGGCTGGAGTACAGTGGCGTGATCTCCACTCACTGCAACCTCTGCCTCCTGGGTTTGAGCGATTCTCCGGCCTCAGCCTCCCCAGTAACTGGGATTACAGGCATGCACCACCATGCCCGGCTCTTTTTTTTTTTTTTCCAGTAGAGACAGGGTTTCACCATTTTGGCCAGGCGGGTCTCAAACTCCTGGCCTCAAGACATCTGCCTGCCTTGGCCGCCCAAAGTGCTGGGATTACAGGCATGAGCCACCACACTCAGCCTTTATAAGTATTTTTCACAACTTTTATTAGAACAGGCTGAAATTTAATGAGCTAAGTGTCAAAGCTAAGAACTTCAAAAAAGAACAAAAGAGTTATTTACAAGAAAAAGAGAAGTAATGAGATAATAAAAGGTAAGAGCTAAAGGTAAAGAAACAGAAAACAAATACATAATAAATAAGATCATCATAACCAAAAGTTAGTTCTTTGAAACGGGACCCCCAAATGATAAAGCACACACATGCACAAAATATAATTGAACAAAACTGGTATAATGAAAACAGAAAGTAATCCTTCCACGACAAAACAAAACAAAATAAAACAAATAGCTTCAGGTAGTTTTACAGATAATTTTTTAAAATGTTAAAGTAAAGGATAAGATCAATTTTTTTCAAAGTCATTTAGACAACTGAAAACAATGGAACACTTCCCAGTTCAACTTATAGTATTAAAATCACCCTGGCTCCAAAAGTTGGCAGACATAGTAAAAGAACAGTAAATTGTGAGTCAATTAACTTATAAACCTAGGTGCAAATATATTACAAAATCCCCAAAATATTGGCAGATTTAATCAGGGCAATATACATAAAAATATAGTAGGTGATGTCAAAATTGTTATATTGCAGGGTCTCATGATTGGTTTAATGTTGAAAATTTCATTAATGAATTTACCACATTAATAATTTAAGCAGGGGGAAATTAGATGATAGTCTTAAAAGATTTGGAAAAACCATTTGAAAGGCTTCAAAATCTATTTATCATAAAAACTCTATGAATTAGAAATAGAATGATCTCCCTAGATATTTCAACTTGCATCATTAATTTATAAAAGTTTAATATTAATTGGAAATTTCCCCCTCCAAAATAATGCAAGGACCTTAGCACACATTAATTTTCATTTACTCTCTCTGTGTATTTTAATTTAAAGATACTTTAAACCTCTTGAGACTTTATTATTCCAGTTTCATAACTCAATATTTATATAGACTTATCCCTGTTTTTATTGATCTTCATTCTGCCTTATCGTGTTAGCCTTCCGCAGAGATAATTTTTCTTCTGCCTCTAGAGAGCCCTTAGTATTGCCATTGGTGAGAGTCCACTGGTGATGAATTCTGTCAGATTTTTTCTGCAAGCCTTTTTTTTTAACCTTTGTTTTTAAAAGATGTTTTCACTGAAATTCTAGGTTTACGGTGTTTTTATTTCTCTTACAGCACTTTTAAGAGGCCATTCAGCTGATTTTGGCTTCTATTGTTTCTGTTGAGAAATTAACTTTCAGTTTTATTGTTACTCCTTAGAAGGTTTAGCTAACATTTTTCTTCAGCTGATTTTCTTGTTGTCTTTGCATTGCTGTAGTTTTCATATGCACAGGATGTTTTTGTTCGTTTGTTTTTAATTTTGGCTCCTTCTGTTTGTGGTTCATTGGGCTTATTGACTTATTGGCTGATGTCTTGCATATGTTTTGGAAAGTTCTCAACCATTCTCTCTTCAAATACTACTGTCTTTTTATAGTTCATCTTGACTCCTTCTAAGATTTCATTTAAACACGTTAGACTTCACAGAATCCTGAATATCTTTTGCCCTGTGCTGGTTAATTTTATGGGTCAACTTGACTAGATTAAGGAATGCCCAGATAGCTGGTATAACATTACTTCTGAGTGTGCCTGTGAGGGTATTTCCAGAAGAGATTAATATGTAAATTGGTAGATTTAATAAAGATGATCTACCTTCACCAGTGTGGGCCAGCATCATCCCATCTGTGGAGGGCTCGGATGAAATAAGAAGTAAGAAAAAGGGAAACAAAACAATACAAAAAAAACAAAAACCATCCATCTTCTCCTGGATGTTTTTTGTTCAGACTCTAAGACCTACACCAGCCCCCACCCCCACCCTAACCCACGGCTCTTAGCCCTCTGGGCTGGGACTGAATTACACCTGTCTCTTTCCTAGTTCTCCAGACTGCGGGTGGCACATTGCGGGACTTAGCCTATATAATCATGTGAGACCAATCTCCCCTTATATATAACTCTGTATATGCTATTGGTTGTTTCTTTGGAGAACCCTGATTGATGCATACCCTTGCTTCTGCTTTTTTTTCTCCTATCCTTTTATCTCCCCATGCTCTATGCTGAATATTTTCTCCTAACTTTACTTCTAAGCCACTAATTTGCTTTTCAGATGTTTCCAATCTGCAGTTGAATTCATCTAGTGAGTAATTTATCTTTGTTATTTTGTTGTATTTTTCAGTGTTAGGATTTCCACTTGATTCTTTTCTATAGTTTCTAGTTCTCTTCTGAAATTCTGAATCTTGCCTTTTATTTCCTTGAGCATAAGCACAGTTATTTCACTGATAATTGATAATCCCAACATTTGGATCCCTTGTTAGTCTGTCAGGGAAACATCAGTGCCAAAGACTGGGCTCTTCTCCCTGTACCTCTGTTCTCCCCCAAATACTAGCTTGCTAATTCTCCAGTTTTGTTAACTTTTAAGTTCTTCTAAACAGTTAAAAAATGTTTGATATGATTCTTCCAGTATCTTAGAGGACAATCGATCTGAATTACCTACTCTACTATTTCTGAAAATCAAAGTCAGGAGATTTTTACTATTCTGGTTTTAAAAATCATGTGCATATGTTACTTCTATAATTAAAAGCAAAGCTCACATTTAAAAAATAAGGTAGATATATGTGTTCTCACATGGAAAGCTTTCTGAAGCAGAAAATGCAAAATATGCCAAAGAATAATGTGTATACAATAATATTAATACTAATATTCAATAAGATTTAGTGCTTATTATGTACCAGAAACTGTTCTAAGGTCTTTGAACGTATTGAATAATTTACTTCTCATAAGATCCCTAAGAGGTAGCTACTGTTATTAGCCTCATGTTGTAGATGAGGAAACTGAGGACAGAGAGGTTAATGAACTTGCTCAGGGTCACATATCTAATATGTAATAGACACAGAATTGAAATATAGCCTACGGCCCTCAAGAGCATATGCAGGCCGGGCACGGTGGCTCAAGCCTGTAATCCCAGCACTTTGGGAGGCTGAGACGGGTGGATCACGAGGTCAGAAGATCGAGACCACCCTGGTTAACACAGTGAAACCCCGTCTCTACTAAAAAATACAAAAAACTAGCGGGGCGAGGTGGCGGGCGCCTGTAGTCCCAGCTACTCGGGAGGCTGAGGCAGGAGAATGGCGTGAACCAGGGAGGCAGAGCTTGCAGTGAGCTGAGATCCGGGCCACTGCACTCCAGCCTGGGCGACAGAGCCAGACTCCGTCTCAAAAAAAAAGAAAAAAAAAAAAAAAAAGGGGCACATGCAGTAAGACACTGTATTGCTTAGACATAACAGATAGCATACTACCCCCAAAATTGACCAAGGAATATACCAAACTATTAGCAGTGACTTCGTGTTTTTTTTTTTTTTTTTTTTAAGAGACAGAGTCTTGTGTTGCCCAGGCTGGAGTGCAGTGGCACGATATCAGCTCACTGCAACCTCTGCCTCCCCGGTTCAAGCGATTTTCCTGCCTCAGTTTCCCAAGTAGCTGGGACTACAGGCATTTGTCACTACGCCCGGCTAATTTTTGTGTTTCTGGAAGATGGGGTTTCACCAAATGTTGGCCAGGCTGGTCTCAAACTCCTGGCCTCAGGTGATCCGCCTACCTCGGCCTCCCAAAGTGCTGGTGGCTTCTTATTGACATTGAAGATCAATGTGATTTTACTTTTTATTCTGTATTCATGCTGTAAAATATGGTAGCCACTAGTCACCTATGGGTATTTCAATTTAAGCTAATTAAAATTAAATAAAAATGAAAATCGGGTCCTCTGCTTCAGTGGTTCCATTTCAAATACACTCAACAGCCACAGGTGGCTGATGGCCACTGTACTGAACTGTGCAGATACAGAACATTCCATCATCACAGAAAGCTTTATTGGACAGTGTACTTGGTAGAGTTCAACAGTGTTTGAATTTGTCGTGATAAGTATACATCCATGATTTACTTTTGTAATTAAATAGAAAGGATCAATGAGAGAAAGGAAGCTGTTTATTCAAAGGTAAATTTCTTTTTTGCTGTTACTTGACCATGGCTTTCTTCTACCTTCTGGAGTTGATCAGTCTGTTTTTTCTAACAATTGCCTCTTTGGGTATTCAAAAGCAACACACTGCATAACTCAGTGAAAAGCTCATTAGAATAAAGTCATTATGGGTTTCCTAAGAATGCAGTGATATCTACATAGGGCTGTATTCCTCTTGACTGTTTGGAAGCATTTAAAATGTGCCTTAGTTTAAGACATGTTAACCAAATCATGTGCATTTAAAAAAGGCTTTTTTGAAAGCACATTGGTAAAATATTTGTAATTTATTTTGCTAAAAGTCAAGCTAATTGATTGCATGTTTCTGTGAATTTTAAAATTGTAAAACTGAGGAAAATTTATTTGTAAAGGACTCTTTCCATTTGTGGAATATACAAGGAATCAGAGGACACTTGAACTAGAAAGAACATTTTTATTCATCCTAAAGAGTCAGAAGAGCTTCAGTCTCATCTTCTAAGTCCTTTAACAAAATAAGGACAGGAAACGTTTAGTTTGGACATGACTAAACTTCTAAAAACTGAAGAAGTTCTATGCAATGGAATACAGAGTGAATTGTTCTGGGTGGCTCCAGGTAGCAGAACTAGAACCAGTTGGGGAAAACCAACTGGAATATTTGAACAAGTTGGATTCCAGTAATGAAATGAACTGAACTACAATCTGATGAACTTCCTTCCCTGATATCAAAGGAATTTGGGCAGAATTTAAAAGGCCCAGGGAACTGGGCAGAAGATTGTTCTATTGGATGCGAGGCTAATAAGACGACCTTCTTTAACTGTTAAGTTCTCAAATTTTATGACACTTCTTGTATTGAATACCCATGGCAATGTCACCAGCTGTACCTGTAATTCAGCTTAGGCTAAGTTATTGTGCAATCTGTGGCTTACAATAACAAAGGTTTATTTCTCTGTCTGCATGGAGGTCAGCTTCACTGCAGATCAACTGTAGCTCTGCTCCACATCACCTTCTTTTCAGGCTCCAGAAAAAGTAATCAATCCTAATCTGGGACATTGTTGGTCTTGTGGTAAAAACAAGGAAATATGGATGAACCACACAATAGTTTTAAAGCTTCTGTTCTAAAGTGGCACATCACTTCCACTCACATTTCAATGGGCAAGACTTGTCATATGGCTAAATCTGCTGCCAATGGTGTAGGGACTAAAATCTTCCTATAAGGATGGGCAGCACGTGCTTGAGAGCAATAATAAAATGTACCATACAAGTTAATGGAAAATAGTCAACTGTGAACTGAAAATGGGTTGAATGAAGAAACAGGTCAAATGGAACTGAATGCCAGGATTAATCCCTCCCTCTCTTCCTGTATTCCTCCTCTCTCTCTCTTTCTCTCTTTCTACTTTTCACACAAGCTTTCCCTCCCTTTTTTACTTCCCAAAGTGTATCCAATTATAGGCACTGAGTTAGGGCTTGAGGATGCCTGAGGTTAATAATACAAACTCTGTTCTAGACAAACTGATATTCTAGTGGCAGAAAAAGTAAGTAAACATATATATGTATATATCCACTTCAAGTGCTACAAAAGGGTGAATACGTAGTTACCTGAGTGCACAAAGGCCAAATAACCCAAAATTTCGTGGTAAGGGTTAGTGATTTATAGAACAGACCTTAATCTCAAACTGAGAGTTAACAAAGAAGAAAGCTCACATTCTAGTTACAGGGAAGAGCATATGTAGAGACTCAGATGTGGGAGAGAGCAGGGCTCTATCTGGAGATCACAGGTTCAGCGTGCACGGCACCTGGTCTGGAGAAAGAAAGACAAAGAAGGTAAATATGGGTGAGGCTTTAAGTGATGACATTGCGAGGAGACGTATCAGCCATTCCACGAACGTTCAGATAGTGCTGATGTGGGGCCAGTCTACTATTTACTGAGTAACTGCTATGAGCATTGTGTGGAGTAAGGTCTGGTAGGGAAGGTTAATGATACAGAGAAAGGGGTGATGTTCACCGGTTTTATATGGAGAGACTTCTTTGAAAGGTGGCAGATTGACTACTTAGTTTTTATCTACTCTGAAACATCATGTAAGAGACAGTAAGGGATCCACAAAAGGAGAAAAATACCCTTATAAGGACAAGAAGAGCAGGAGAGGATATGACATCTACAATAATACGGCAGTGGGGAAGACTGTATGAGTGATAAGTGACTCAGCTGCCAAAATAAAGCAAAATACTGTCAGTGATAGGAAAAGTCAAGAAGCAACCCAGTTTCTGTTCCAGAACTCTCAAAAGTCTTTATAACTAGTATTACCAGGTACCCCTGGAAGTGGGGTTGAAGGTAGAGTTAAAATAGAACTGGGTCAAAGTCTACTTTATGATGAAATTAGAAGCTGCACAGCTCCCTCACCCCTCATCTTCTCCACTGCACACTGCCAATCAGTAGCCAAAAGGTTTACAGATTTGTTTTCTGGAAATATTAAAAGCAGAGAGTCTCTGAACTGATGTAACACCAGGCACAGTTGAAAGTGGGGGTATCATTGTGAAAGCAGGGTGATTAAGTGGCAGTTACATGTCAGATACTGAGATCCAAGTCTACCATCCTACTGGCAGCCAGATTTATGCCTGCCTTCTCTGCAGATTCGACTCTTTCTAAGAGGAAAGATGAAAGATAGCAACATTAAAGATACTTGGAGAAATGGTCCAGCCATACTATCCTATAACCCATGACTGAGTAGGCCCCCAAAAAGATTTTATTTGGTTTCTCAGTGTTCCATTTTTAAACATGAATGGACAGCTAGGAAATAATCAGTCAATTGAGGAAGTATCTAATGTGACGGACTGGGGCCAAAACACATAAACTTAGCACTACTGGGAGGAAGCAGAATAGTAGAGAAAATAAAACCTGGGAAAATAATTATTAATATTCTCACAGAGATCAGAAAAGAATAGGAGGCTAAGGAAAAGTGACATTTAGAGAATACAGTGACAGTACAATGACAGCAATACTAAGAAATTAACAAAAGGATTAGAAGATGAAGTTGAAACCATTTCCAGAACATGAGTCAAAACCACAAGATGGAAAATGAGAAAAAAGATAAACAAAATTAGAGGATAATTCATAAGACGTAACTTTCAAATAACTGGAGTTCCAGAAAACAATAGAGATTTGGCAGAAGGGAAATCATCAAATAAATAATTCAAAAATGTCCCGAAATGGAAGGAAGTGAGCTTCTAGACTAAAAGGGCCCACTTGTGCCCCACCTACACAATAGCAATTTACTGAGGTCAAGGCACATTGTGAAACTTTAAAACACCGGGAAAAATAGATCATTTACACTATCAACATAAAAACATACAAAACCCAGTGATGATCAGGAATCAGAGTGGTGTCTTCTCAACAGCAACACGGATAGAAAACAGTGGGAAATGTCCTCGGATTTCCAAGCAAAAATAGTTTTCATCAGTTAATTCTATACCCATTGTTATGAACTGTATGGCTGTGTCCCTTCCCCAAATCCACATGTTGAAACCATAACCCCTAATGTGATGGTATTACATGATGGGGCCTTTGGAAGGTAATTAAGTTTAGATGAGGTAATGAGGGTGGAGTCACCATGATGGAATTAGTGTCCTTGTAGGAAGAGGAAGAGACTAAAGAACTCTCACTCTCACTCTCTCTGCATGTGAGGATATAGCAAGAAACAGCCACCTGTCAGCCAGGAAGAGAGCCTTCACCAGAATCTGACCATACTGGTACCTTCATCTCAGACTTCTAACCTTTAGAACTGAGAAATCAGTGTCTATTATTTAGCCACCCCATCTACGGTGTTTTGTTATAGCAGCCTGAGCTAACTAAGACATTCAATCTAACAATAAATTAATCTGAGGATGGAATAAAGACATTTTCAGACATTTAAAGTCTCAAAAAGTGTACCTCCTCTTTTTTTTTTTTGGTGGTGGAGGTGGGTAGGGATGATAGTGGAATATGTGCTCCTTCAAAATTAGAGTAAATCAAGAAAGTGAATGACATAGATTCTGGAAATAGGGGACTGAGTATAGAATAGAGGCAACAGGACCCTCCTGCATAATGAGGAAAGCAGATTCCAGGATGATGGCTGTGCTTCAGGATGGAGCACTACCAGTTTATATTGGTGCAGGCCAGTAAACTCATAAAGAAATTATCTTCAAGTAGATAAAATTGATACCTTAATGCATTTAAACAGATTTGCACAACTGGGGGAGAATTTGTTAAAGTTAGTATTAAGTACAAGTACTTCAAAGCAAACAAATAAACATAAAGGGCATTTACAAATGTGAGTATAAACAAAAGGTACAGGAAAGGAAAAGTACACATAGTACACTACTCAACTCAGTTGAGAATGGCATTTAGATAGTTATGGTAATGGAATCACTGAATATTGATCTATAACTCAGCTTATTCATAGACTGCAGGGACTGCCAGAAGTTGACAAACATTTTTGTAAAGAGTCAAATAATAAATATTTTAGGCTTTGTGGGCAACATGGATTCTGTCACAACTACTCAACTCTGCTGTCCTGGCACTAAAACAGCCAGAGACAAGTATAAACAAATGGACATGACTGTATTTCAGTTATATCTTGTTTACAAAAACAGGTGGCCCTTGTTTGCTGACCCCCAGGCAAGAAATATGTGTGTAGAGAAAGAGGTGAGGTGAAAGAGAACTAAGCCTTTGTATTTTATAGAGGGAAGACAAGAGTGAATGAGATTGAAAACAACAACAACAACAACAACAAAGTAGTAATCTAAGGCTAATTTTTCAAGATATGGAGATGAATACTTAATGAAAATGGGGATGGTGGTAGTGGGAGACTTCTCTTTGTTGTATGAATATGAGTTTTGTAGAACTGTTTATTTCTTTAACCATATGCTTGTATAAATTGAATAAAATAATGAAATTAAAAATATTAAAATTCATGTGGGCAACAAACTGTAGTCCACATATGTTTAGGTGATAAGAAAGATGAGGTCACGCTGAGTGTTCTGTGAGAAGGGGGAATTAGGACACTGAAGCTCAGGCAGAGTTTTCATGATCTCTGTCTCCCCCTCCCCATCCCAAGGTGAAGACCCTGGGGCACATGGACAGGATGCATGTCTGTTCTTCAAGGTTAGGTGTCTAGCAGTTGAAAATATCGACACCTGTCATGTCTTTTTTTTTTAATTTTTAGTTTTTATTTTAAGTTCTGGGATACAAGTGCAGAATGTGTAGGTTTGTTACATAGGTATACTTGTGCCATGGTGGTTTGCTGCACCTATCAACCCATCATCTAGGTTTGAAGCCCCGCATGCATTAGCTATTTGTCCTAATGCTCTTCCTCCTCTTGCCCCCAACCTCCCAACTGGGCTGGGTGTGTGTTGCTTCCCTCTTTGTGTCCATGTGTTCTCCTTGTTCAACTCCCACTTATGAGTGAGAACATGTGGTGTTTGATTTTCTGTTCCTGTGTTAGTTTGCTGAAGATGATGGCTTCCAGCTCTACCCATGTCCCTGCAAAGGACATGGATCTCATTCCTTGTTATGGCTGTATAGTATTCCATGGTGTATATGTACTGCATTTTCTTTATCTAGTCTATCATTGATGGGCATTTGGATTGGTTCCATGTCTTTGCTATTGTAAATAGTGCTGCAATAAATGTATGCGTGCATGTCTTTATAGTAGAATGATTTATATTCCTTTGTGTATATACTCAAAGGGTCAAATGGTATTTCTGGTTCTAGATCCTTGAGGAACAGCCACACTGTCTTCCACAATGGTTGAACTAATTTACACTTCCACCAATAATATAAAAGCGTTCCTATTTCTCCATAGCCTCTCCAGCATCTATTGTTTCTTGGCTTTCTAATAATTGCCATTCTGACTGGCATGAGATGGTATCTCATTGTGGTTTTGATTTGCATTTCTCTGATGATCAGTGATGTTGAGGTTTTTTTCATATGTTTGTTGACTGCAGAAGTGTCTGTTCATGTCCTTTGCCCACTTTTTGATGGAGTTGTTTGTTTTTTTCTTGTAAATTTGTTTAAGTTCCTTTTAGATTCTGGATATTAGACCTTTGTCAGATGGGTAGATTGCAAACATTTTCTCCCATTCTATAGGTTGCCTGTTCACTCTGATGATAGTTTCTTTTGCTGTGTAGAAGCTCTTTAGTTTTGATTAGATCCCATTAGTCAAATTTGGCTTTTGTTGCAATTGCTTTTAGCATTTTCATCATGAAGTCTTTGCCCATGCCTATTTCCCGAATGGTATTGCCTAGATTTTCTTCTAGGGTTTTTATGGTTTTGGGTTTTACATTTAAGTAAGTCTTTAATCCATCTTGAGTTAATTTTTGTATAAGGTGTAAGGAAAAGGTCCAGTACTGGTAACAAAACAGACATATAGACCAATGGAACAGAGTCCTCGGAAATAATACCATACATCTACAACCATCTGATCTTCAACAAACCTGACAAAAATAAGCAATGGAGAAAGGATTCCCTATTTAATAAATGGTTCTGGGAAAATTGGCTAGCCTTATGCAGAAAACATCCATAATGTCTTAATGCCAGGCTCATGTTGGCAGTTTCCTGGTCTGTGACCTGTTAGTAGAGCTCTGGTGGCTGGCACAGACCACATTATGGCCCATACTTGTGGGTGGGTTGGGGATCTGTGGGTCAAGGCCCTCAGGAATGTCTGGCCTGGCATGATCTCCCATTAACAGACACAGGTAGATCAATTGCATGGCAGGTTGGCAAGGTTTCTGGAGAGCAGGCTGTGTGGGGGCAACTGCTAAGCATGGCTAGGTGGCAAGGCCCATGAGCAGGGTGATGATGCTGGACCTGCACCTGAGCTGGGCTCAGGCTGGAGTAATAGAAGTGCTCAGGAGATTTGTGGGTCTGAGGCACTCCCTGGGTGCTGAATCGTAACAGAGGGCTTACAGAAAATTAATGACGCCAATTTCTGACTGGAATCATTGTTTGTGAATCATATGTCTTTGCTCATTAAATAAATTATCGGTGTCTTCCCAGCCATTATGGATGCATTGTAAATTAGGGCTATTCATAAATAATTTGCTTCTGTTGTGTTTAAATGGAGTTGGGATTGGGGAGGAGAAGGGGGGTGACCTGTAGGGAGGAGATGCTGGAGGCCAGAGCTGCTGAAAGGGGTGGCTGAGGTGGGAAGGGAGCAGGAGTGAGGAGGAGTCAGGCCTGAGAAGGAGGGGTTTGGCTCCGGCCCCTTCCCCCAAGTGGAGTACATTAGGTTCTCCAGATCTGCCATCATTACCAAATGGGCCAAGACCTCCCTCAAGATTGTGTCTAAGACCCCATGCCCACCTCTTCTTAGCCCCTTTCCCAAAGATCCAAATGTCCCTGATTTGAGGGTGGGTAGTGGGCATATGATTTCTCCCACAGAATCAGTTGTGCACATCTCCAGCAGCAGAAGACCTGGGGAACCCCTCGGTACTCTCTTCTTCCTGACCCCTCTCTCTGAGACCCTTGCTTCAAGCCCACGGGCAGCTAGGATCCCTGAGGTAAGGATGGCCAGGGGCTGACTGCTCATCCCAGGGGCCTTATGATGGCTGCAAAAAGACCGAGGAAGGGCCCAAAAGAGGAAAATGAGGAAGGAATGAAAAGCCAGTTGAAGCAGAGAGGGACGGAGGATGAAGAAGTAGTCTCCCAGATTGATTCTGTTTACCAGTGAGGAAAGCCCTTTCACACAGGAGCTGTTACTAAAGGATGTGTGGTGGTGTGTGGCCCTCAAGGAAGGCAAGCTCTAAGGATGAGCTGGAAGCCCACAGGGTACAGGATGATATGTTCTCACGTTGTTTTGTGCATCTTCTCTTTCTGCAGCCTTCACTTTCTCCTGTTACTCTAGTGGACGTGTCAATAGATGAGAGACAATCCTAAAGAAAGTGGGGAGAGACAGGGGCTAAGCAGATACCCTAAAAGTATGTACTTCATAAGGCAAAAGCCTGAAATGGAGAAACAAGGAAGACTTCTTTAGAAGGAAGGAAGGAAGGAAGGAAGAAGAGAATTGTCTACACTGTTTATGACAATGTTAAAATATGAAGATAGAAGACACGAAGGATGCTAAAGCCCCATGGGATTTTCACCTCTGAGATACAGTGTTAACAGGTATATAGAGAATACAGTGCCTTTTAATTTATGTCAGTGATTCTTATGAACCCAGAGTACCTGTTCCTATATAAGTAATAGGTTAAGTGCAAGATGGGTTCCCAGGGCAGACTACAAAAGCCTAGTGATCCCACCATGCTGCAAGTAGCTGGTACTTGGGAGCTACAGCAAGACCCAAAGCCCTACAAATGGAGGCACGTAGGCTGTCCTCGGAGAGATGCCTGATGCCTGGATAGGAAACAAAAGAGGCAAAAAAGTACCCTGTCCTGGTGGCTGTGTTGAACATATTGAACCTGTGTCTAGAAATGACCCAGCAGTTAGGAGACACCTGCTCAGCAATGCAATCCCAGATGAAGAGGGTTACAGAGGCCCACCCAGGGGGACCATTCAGCCCTGAGCAGTGCCTTGGGGGCTGGTGCTGTGTCTTCCTGCACAGTCATCCCATCTTTTTAATAGTTATGCACAAATGTGTCTCTCTCTCTCTCTCTGTGTGTGTGTGTGTGTGTGTGTGTGTGTGTAGGGGTAGGCATCACACCCTTAAAGCCTTCTTTCTTGGACTTCCCACTTAGCAAGCAAACTTTCAGTAATGTGACCTCCCACAAAAGACCCTGCCATAATCAGGTATTCATGAGCATCTAATGGTTTACAAAATTGACTTCTGGCATCTCCATGAGTCTCTGGAGACAGGTCTGGCATCCTGAGTCAGAACCACTCTAGGACCTGCCATCATTGAGATTTCTAAGCTCTCAAACTAGCTTGCCTCATGGAACCCTCTTCAAACTTCTTCACAGTAGAATACCCATAATACCAATATCAGGGGTGTTGTGGGAGTAGGAGACCAGCCACAGAGTGTAAGAAGCAGAAAAATGTAGAGCAAAATGGTTTGCTTTCCTGTTCAGGGTGGTGCAGGGCTGGCCTTGGTGGTGGTGGACGGTGGAGCACTTTGTCCTGCAATCGATAGTTCACACATGCATCTGCTCTACAGTGTTGATTGAGCACTTTGTGCCAGGCAACAAAGTCCCTGTCAACAGAGTCCCTGAGTGTCAACAAAGTCCCTGTTCTCGTGGAGCTTATACTCAGTTTGTGACTGTGCATGAGTTTATGTGTTTTGAGGTACACAGGAAATTAAAAAGCAGACAAATGAGTCTGACACATTCTAATGGTGATGAGTGCTATAAAGAAAATCAAGCACGTGATGTGACAGAGTGACAGCGGAGGCTAGGTGGTCAGCAGTGGCCTCACTGAAAGGAGATATTTAAACGTAGACCAAGTGAGTGAGAAGGAGCTAGTCAGGGAAGAACTGGCCGGGACAGCCAGGTTCAGAGAGTTCAGGGAGAGGGAAGTGCAAGTATAGAGCCTAAAGGCAGAGAAAGCCACTGGCACCCAGACAGGAGACAGGCCAGCACAACTGAGGCTTGACAGAACACAGGGGCATATTCTTCTGGGTATTTTAGTCCAGGTAAGCAGTATGGGTTTTATTCTCAATGCAATGGGAAGAGATTCCACAATCTGATCTGCATGTTAAAAAGCTGGTCTAGCTGCTAAGGGGAGAATAGACTGTAGGGGGGAAAAGAAGGAAGAAACTGCATTAGGTTATGGCAGTGATTCCAAGAGTGACTGCATTATCTTCCCTTTAGCTTTCCTCTGTCTTTTCCAAATAAACCTTGGTCCGGTAAGCACTGTATATCTCAGGTAAAGGTTCAAAGGGAAGAAAGAAATCTCTTCTAACAAATTGTTCTTAGGGCTGGGTCATTAAACCACCCAGAGGTATTTGGCTTTTTAAAGGCTGTTAATTGCAATGGATTTCTTATTGGTAGAGTTTCAGGCAGGAAGGGAAAGCATTCTGACTAGCTGGCCAGGGCTGACATTTACAGTAAGGCTTCTCAAACTTTTTGTTGAAATGCAGATTCCTAGTTAGTAGTCTTATGAAAGGGCCTAAAATTTTGCTTTTCTAACAAATTCCCAGGTGATGCCAATGCTGCTGGTTCATGGATGATGTTTTGAATTATATGGTTTTAGAAGTCTGTTTCATGTGTTAAAGAAAGCTCTGCATATTAAGAGCAGCTTTCTGGATATTTATTCATTCATTCTAAAGGAGATCAGGACATGTCACCCCAAAACATGCCACTTCGGCATAAGGATTATTTTGAACTGAAGGCAACTGAGAAAAAGTAGACACAGGAAGAGCTCTCTACCCTCCCCTTATCTTCCTAAAAGCAGAACATAAATTTCCCTTTGTGATGGTGGCATAAATTTGCCCCCCTCTCCTGTACTAGTATGAGAAAAGCAACTCTTATCACTGGAGACAGAGGGCCCACACCTAGATGACTCTGCATTAACAAACCTTACTGAATAATTCTTATCTACCATTAGTTTCCTCCATATATTTACATTCCCACAATTTACTGCTCCTAGAAGCCCAAACTCCCTCTCCTTTGACTAGTCACTTCTCCATAATTTATCATCCTTTGTTAAAATGGGATATAAGCCCCCAAGTCTAGCCACTTCTTTTGTTTTTTCACTTCTTTTCTGTGAAGACTCCATGCACATAAAATATTACATTAAATAAAATTTGTATGCTTTTCTTGTGTTAGTCTGTCTTTTGTCAGTTTAATTCACAGGCTCCATTTATGGAACATAAGAGAGTAGAGAAAAAGCTTTTCCTTCCCTACAGTTTATTCATTCCAATGTTTGTTGGTTAGTAGAAATCATCATATTTAAGGGGATGAAAGTTTTCTGAGGAGGTTGCCAAAACATACATTTTCATTGAACCCTTGGAAAACCAGACACATTTGGAATCTGGTACTCTGAATCCCCAGCCAGTGATGTGCTGGTGAATGTTTAAAAACTGTCTTTCTGAGAAAAGTCCTGATTTGTAGCATTTGTTGATTTTTGTGATGTAAATCTCTTATCAGGGCTGATTGTCAGCTCTCAACATGATATCACTTAATGTACATGCAGATAATAACAGATATGATAAGTAAGCCCAAGAACATAGATAATTATAAAGTATAGTCAAATAATTAGGAAATAATGAGCTTGTAGTATCAATTACTTTTGTTTTTAATATAATTTATTTCATTGTAAGTTTTATAATTTAATTTTTAAATAATGGCTATAGGGGCCGGGCGCGGTGGCTCAAGCCTGTAATCCCAGCACTTTGGGAGGCCGAGGCGGGTGGATCACGAGGTCAGGAGATCGAGACCATCCTGGCTAACATGGTGAAACCCCGTCTCTACTAAAAATACAAAAAACTAGCCGGGTGTGGTGGCGGGCGCCTGTAGTCCCAGCTACTCGGAGGCTGAGGCGGGAGAATGGCGTGAACCCGGGAGGTGGAGCTTGCAGTGAGCCGAGATCGCGCCACTGCACTCCAGCCTGGGCGACAGAGCGAGACTCCGTCTCAAAAAAAAAAAAAAAAAAAAAATGGCTATGTTTAACAACTGGCTCACAAAAATCCTGAAAATAAAGCAATCTCTTCCTCAGTCACTTCTTGACCTCAGGTTTCAAATAAAACCCCTGTCCTGTAAGCCTTGTACATTTCAGGTAAAGGTTTCCAAGGGAAGAAAGCAATCTCCTTGAACAAATTCTCCACTACTGCCTCAGGACCTTCCTATGCTCAGCCAGTCCTCCCATTTTAGCTATTAGGTGAGTTTCTAGTCTCCGAATTGTAATCTTTTTCCAAATTCTTGTTGTGAATGCTGGTGAGTAATAGCAGAGATGTTAGAGATAATGGATGACAGAGAAAATGAGGATGATAATGACAGAGGTAAATGGGGTGGGGAAAAGGAACTACCTGAGATGCTGCAAGTCTTGCACTCCTTGCCATTTTGACAACATCTCTTTCAATTTTCACAGCCCTGTGACATAGATGAGCAACCTGAGGCCCAGAGAGGGGATGCTATTTGCCTAAGGTCACACAGCTAAGAAATTTTAAACTTAGATACAAATCCGGATGTTTTTGAGAATGGAACAAAAATTGTCTTAACCAAAATTGCATAGATATACATAATTAATAGTAGGGCTGTGTATAGATTTCTTGGTTGGAAATCACTTCCCTGGAGGATTCTGAATACATTATCCTGTTACACTCTAGCCTTGAGCAATTGATTGCCATTTAAATACCTGACTCTTTTTTTCCTTTATTAAAGTTTTTTGTTTGTTTGTTTGTTTGTTTGTTTTTGAGATGAAGTCTCGCACTGTCGCCTTTTGTTTGTTTGTTTGTTTTTGAGATGGAGTCTCACACTGTTGCCTGGGCTAGAGTGCAATGGCGTGATGTCCGCTCATTGCAACCTCCACTTCCTGGGTTCAAGCGATACTCCTGCCTCAGCCCCCTGAGTAGCTGGGATTACAGGCGTCTGCCACCATGCCTGGCTAATTTTTTTTTTTTTTTTTTTTTTTTGTATTTTTAGTAGAGACAGAGTTTCACTATGTTGGCCAGACTGGTCTTGAACTCCTGACTTCATGATCCGCCCGCCTCAGCCTCCCAAAGTGCTGGGATTACAGGTGTGAGCCACCATGCCCGGCCTATGTAAGTTTTTAGAATCTCCTCCTTTTCCTCTGTGACTATTTATTTTTAATTTTAGCTTTTACTTCCTTAGTGATGTCCTTACTGTATATTCTACTTTACTGAATTTTTTCATTTTTGCAATCATATTTATAATTTCCATGAGCTAATTTTTTGGTCTGTGTATTTTTTTAAAATTAGAGCCTACAGTATCTTCTCTTTTTTCACTTTGAGAGTCTCAATTATTTAATTTCCCCTTCTACGTTCTTTCTGTTTAGTTCACATTGTGTTTTGGACAACAGAAGCCTTCTCAAATGTCCAGTGATCTTTGTTTTTCAGTTGGTATTTAAGAATGGGCCACTGGTCAGAAGCAGTGTTTGCCTGGGCTGTATGTGTTGATGGTAGACGTCACTGTATCAGGGTCTGTATGTCTGCTGGACTGGTTATTTTGTCAGTGAGGCAAATGCCAACCTATTGCTCAGGAGGCATAATCTGGGTTGCCCGATTTCTGGGAGCCAGGTATGAAAAGGAGGCTCCCGATTCAGTATGTCACCTGGTATTTAATTTCCCCGTTTTTACCATGGCAGCCCTGCCCACAACTTTTCCAGACCTCAGCACAGAGTAAATGTTCAGCTTTGTGTTATGATGAAGTTGGGCATGTGGGAGTGTCAAAATGCTTCTTATAAAGATATTTAGCCCAGTGTTTTCTGTTTCGTCCCCACCTTCAGAAGCAGCTGATGCTTCCAATTTCTGAGTCTATCTGTGATTTTGTAGTCAAATCAGCTGCTTGTCAACTTTCTTTGATGCTGGCATACATTCAAGCCTTCTTAAAACGTCTCATGTATTTTTCTCCAGCTTTCCAGCTCTGAGAGACAGAGCAAGTCCTGAAGAAGTCCATCTCCCGGGTTCCAGTGTTCCTGAACATTACTCTTACGTCTGGGCTCTTTTAGGCTTGGTCAATCTGGGAGCTACCCAGTAACAATTCTATAAATTCATCTTTTTGCTTAAGCTGGTTTAGAGGTTATTATTATTTTTTTAATATATCACTTATAAACTGAAGAACCCTAAATGAATACACAGGGTTAGCTGGGCTGACCATCTGATTAAATAAACAATCTAATACCACTTTGATCTTTTCCTACAGATAAATACCCCAATACTGCACTAGAGACTATATCCCTAGAAGTGAGCACTAAGGGCTCTGAGTAGACCTCTGGCTTGGAGGCCATTGGCTTTTCCCTGACAAGTCCAGATGAAGTCTCTCTGGGCTCAGTTCATGACCTGTACCCTTCCTTTCCTCACTTACCTGGCATTTAGTTGACTCTACCTTACCATCTCATTGTCATGTTAACTCTTTTTATTTTCATTTTTTTGAGACAGGATTTTACTCTCTTACCCAGGCTGGAGTGTGGTCATGCGATCATAGCTCACTACAGCCTCAAACTCATGGGCTCGAGTGATCCTCCTGCTTCAGCCTCCTGAGTACTGGGACTACAGGCATATGCCATCATGCCTGCTTAATTTAAATTTTTTTTTTTTTTTGTAGAGGCAGGGTCTTGTTATGTTGCCTAGGCTGGTCTTGAACTCCTGGCCTCAAGCGATCCTCTCGCCTCAGCCTCCCAAAGTATTGGGATTTACAGGTGTGAGTCATCACACCTGGCCATGTTGTTTAACTCTTAATATGAGGACATCTTATCTCCCTAACTAATTCCTCCTGAGAGGTTCAGCCTAGTGTTGCAAATGTATGCAGCTGGTTCAGGAAACAGGAAGGTTTGTGGCTTTCTACTCTGGGTGTGAATGAGTTGCCCTAACTTCTTGCTCTTAGTATATCCTTTTAGCATCTAAGCCACTTAAAGAATAAAAAATAATGATGATACTACTTAATCATTGTTACTCTATGACAGATCCTTGATCTTTTACCTAATCTTTTCAAAAATGCTCTGAGATAGGCAATATTTTTTCCCATTTTATACATATGGAAACAGAAGCCCAGAGAGCTATAACATATCAAGGACACACCATTAAGCAGGTGGTGGAGCCAGGATTTGAACCCAGGCTGGTCAGATCCCATGCTTTGCACCTCTATCTGCTTTAATTTACATCATGCTTGCTTCAGTTTAACCCTTTGATTTCTGATTGTTTCACCACAGAACACAGCTTTATGAGACTGTGTATATTTTAACCATACAGGCACTTAGCAAATTTCAAATCTATCAATCAGTCCCTCTTCAAAATAAGAAAGAATTACAAACTACATGATGACAAGGCTGCTACGGCCAAGTGCCTCACAGAGAGAATGCAGCAAGAGCTATTGGAATCATTTCGGATGGTACAAGGAGCAGCTTATGAAATGGAGAAATTAGGATGGATCTTGGGTATACTTTCTAAGAATGAAATCTATTAGAACAGTCTCCCAGGCAGTTCTGTGATGGAAAAATGCATTGTTGGAGTTATTTAAAAATGAACTATTGAAGTTCTTCAGGGACCAATCTCGTGCTAATAGGGGGTGGACAAGATACCTTAATCGGTCATTTTAGTCTCTGATTTCTGTAAAGACGACTTTTCTTATGGTACATTGAGATTTTCAATGAATTTCCATTTCTGCGTAAGTACCCAAGAAGTTTCCCAGACTGGGCTGAAAGTAAGTGAGGCGTCAGGCTCTTGGATAACTGGGGGAAGCTTACCCTTGGGTGTGTACTCCTCTTTTGGGTTCTGCTGGACAGGCCCGAGGAGCCTGAGTCCTGACCAGGGCACCTTCCAGGTTTGCAGTGCTGTGGAAGCCGGTCTCATCCGTACCTGACTTTGAATGCTGTCACTTGCGTACACAAGTACACAAGGCTGTGGTCCCCAGCCAAGGCCCCAAGGCAGCTGGGAACAGTGACATATGCTAAATAGTCTGGTTCCCAAAGAGCTGGAGCAGGCCCGCTGAGAGGCCCATAAAATCTCTGCCTGCAATTCCCTGCCTCCATATGCTCCAAGAGGTGTTTGTTCGGCATTTCTTCAGTTTCAGGCTGGTGGGTACAGAGGGAGCTTGACTAATGGTATTGTTTGCTGAGTTAATTGTTCTGTTTGATCTGAGGCTCTTTTAGGATGCAGAGGGAAATTAGGTGTTTGGTCAGGGTTTTCCTCTGGAGCAAAGTTTACCTCACAAGCTGGGAAAGGGAGAAAGGAAAATCAGAGTTGGAGACAAAGGGGGAAGGGAAGTCAATGAAAGCCTTGTTGGGCGTGGTACAGGGCTGAGGGCTCACATGATATGAACAGTTAGCCAAGGCACCGGGGAGGGTCTGGAACCAAGTTAAAGCAGAAGTCTTTTCTGGCTGATGAATAAATGAAAAATAAACACCACGTACCTCTATTTATCGATAATGTTTACATTATTTATTTCCAAAGAAGACTTTTATAGGTTGTAACAGGGGGTACATAAGAAATAAGACTATTGAGACAAAAGATCAGATATTACACTGAGGATGGGGAGAAATAATACCCAAACCCCAGCCAAGTGGGCTACAAAAGCTAAGTGTTCAGTTAGTCTTGGGTACTTGGAAATTAAGCTAAGGCATAAATGAAAATACCCAGGAGGTCTGATATTCACCATCTAATGAAGAGATACATGCCAGATTGGGAGGAGAGAGAAATTATTTTCTGATCTCAAAGTCTGGAAAAGATAATGAGGGGATAATTTCCCCATTATCTTCATTCCACGAAGTTGTTATAAAATAAATAATATTATTTAGGAAAAAGTATTTTCTAAAATACGCACAATAGTCACACATTTGGTGATCTTGTTGCTGTTGGTGACATTCCTTCAACAGCAATTTTGTTTTTGGACTGGTTTCCCCGGGTAAACGAGGCAGGGTCAGGTGTGCTGGGAGCATCTGAACTACCCACAGTCTAGTTTTATTTGTTTTCAAACTAAATGGTTGGGGGTTGGTGAGCAGAAGCTTTTTGTATAGATGCTAAGATCAAAGATCATGTTTGTAGAAGAACAACATACAGAAAGAATTTCAGGATGGGAAGAAGAGTGAAGCCTGAGACAGGCAGCCCCTAACACTACCTAATAGTGACTGCTCTGACCGAATGTGTTGGCTTCATTTGTAACCTATGTCAATATCCTTTCAATATCCTTTGCTTCTCAGCCTTTGTCTAGAGTAAATGGGAGCTAATCAGTCATTTGCAGATTTAGCAAATAGCATGTAAACCTCGATGCTCCTGCCAGGTTTAGCAAACTGTAGGCCAGGAGTTCTTGGAATAGATGTATTGATTCTGGATCTTCAGAAGATAGGGTCTGGTGTTCGTGTGTTTATATAAGCCCTAGTAGTGATTCTGATGTACAGCTAGGTTGAGGACTGCTGCCCTAGGCTCCACTGTATGTGTAAATTTTAAGGTTGATAGACGGGGATGCTAAATAGGAGGTTAGGAGACTGGAACTAAATAGAGATGCAGTTATAGCCCTGTGCTTCATGTACCACTACATCCATATTCTTTTTCAGGACTGCCAGAGAACCCAAAGCCAGTATAATTGCTACTTTAATACTTAAAATTGTGATTTTTCAACCATTTCCAGGGCTACCTATTTGGATGACTTATAGTCATAAAGTAAAGTATATTGCAGAAGAAAGGAGGGAAAGACTTGTCTTGAACTTCACTGTATGTATCATCCAGTATCTATTTATCCAATTTCCTTCTGAGGAGCTACTACTGTCAACTCCACTCTATCTATACGCACTTGAGGGAGTTGAGCCAACTCTCAGCTCCGAAAACTCAAGTTTTGACTCATCCTGGGCACTGAAAGCATCATATTCTCTGGCCACAGCCATTGGTTCAGGATTGAGCATGTGATCCAGTCAGAGATGATAAGGCACTAGAATGCATCTTTTGGGACCATGGGGTAGGGGTATGCTCTTGCTAGTTATTTCAGGCAGAAAGGATGAAGGAAGCCTGAAGCTGTAGAGGCAATTTTATGAACCCCCAAGGTGAAGGTTCCAAAGCCACTGTGGAAGGCAAAAGTGAGTGACGGAAAGAAACCAGGGTCTCACAACATTGTGTGAGTCTGTGAACCAAGCCATTCCTGAAGCTAGACCTTCCCCTGGATTTTTCTGTTTGGGGAATGTGAACCCTTCTGAGCCCTGATTTCCTCATGTATAAAATAGCAGTGCTATTTTAGGTTGTTGTGAGGATTGGATGCAAAAATCTAGCACATAGTACATGCTGCATAGTGGATATTCAATAAATGGTGGTCTCTGCTCACTCCTCTCCTACCTTGCCAGCTGATGGGGGCTTTAAACACGTCATGATTTCATGGGTGTAGACAGGCAAAATGCCATTCCATTCAATTCAATTTAATTAAGCAGACATTCTCTGCACTTGGCCACAAGGTTCTCCCTCACCTCCTCCAGGCTCCCCTGGTACCCTGTTCACATCTCTATTAGTGCTTCTATCACATGATGCCTCATTTTTTTGGTCTGTCTGCCCTGTGGGACTGTGGTGGTGTCAGAGGACGGGGGTGGTGTCCAGAATTTCTTGAGTGTGGCAGAGACTGCACTGGGCATATACAAAAGTCATTGCATTTTACTCTCACAATGACTTAGGAGTGCTTTAGTTTGAGCTGAGGAGTGCTTGAGCTTTTAAGCCTGAGCTTATACATTTTCCTGGTGTAATGGTCAGATTTTTTTTTTGTACAAGTGCCAGAATTGTTATCAACTTTCATTAACCAAAGGGAATTTCCTGGATCATGTAACTAAAAAGTTTACAGGTGGAGTTTGTTTTAAGCATAGGTAGATTTGCTAGTTTTCCTCCAAATTAGGAATGTGTGTCCCTACCTTTTTCACTCTGTTTTTCCTCTTGGATGGGCAAGAGCCACCAGCAGCTTGGGCTCTCTCCCTGCTCATAATTCCAGCAGAAGAAAAGATCTCCCCCCAATTCCTGCAAAAGTCAGTGTCTGATGCCCACTGGTCGGGGATGGGTCCTAGGCCCAACTCAGCACCAATCACTGTAGCAAGGGGTATGAAACAGTCTGGATATTCCTGGGTCTACTGCCAGCTGGAGTGAAGGGCAGCTCACTCCAAACCTCCTGGGTTGAGGTGTGATAGGGTGCTGTTACCATAAGAAGGGGAAAGGATGCTAGAGATGCATAAAGGAGAGATGCTGACTTCTCTGGCCTGGCCTCCCCTTTCCTCTGCCAGCTCAGAGTCTGCCCTTGAACTCCCTGCAGCTGGGTGGGCTATACAGACAGGTACCTACTACCAAAGTACCTATAGCAGCTTCTGGGCCCGTCACTTAGTTCTTCCTGGTGGTGCTTTATCTTCTCAACCTCTCAGGAGCTATTTGAAGGGCGGCGGCGGGGCAGGGGCTTGCATAATAACACCTTGTAGGACATGTAAGTGCTGCATAAAACTCCTCAGCCCCTTACCCTTCTGGAGTCACTTCCCTCGTTAAGAAGTCAGGGGTGGCAAATAGAGCCTCTTGAGGAGAGCAAAGCTTCTGATGAAATAATGTCCCACCCATCAAGTGGAAGAAGCGGCCTAACCTTATTCAGAGAGTAGGCAAAGTCTCCGTTTGTGTTTCGGGGTAGAAGGGATGGAGAATTCTATGGGTCTTTCTTGGCTGTCCTTGCAGTTTCAACTAATCTTAGTGGCCTGTGGTGGTTCATGAGACTTCTGATGTTATTTGTATGGCCCTCATCAAAGCCCCTTTTCCATGCTCCAGCACCCACTGCTCATTGTCCTGCAGCTCCTGCCTGAGTGATTTGGGCCTGAGTGGGCTGCAGATGTCGGGGAGAACACGGTCCCTCCAACGCTCTCTTGTGTGTTTCCTCGTTTCCCTTCACAGAGGCTTGTGTGAGACCTGTGATCACAGGCAAGCTTTAAACCACAAGCAGTCTGTTTTCGGCTATTCTCTACCCTATCTGGGATTTTATGGAAAATACGTTCCTTAGTGCACAGGCGTTTGGTGAGATGAGCAGCTGCCAACGTCTGAGCTTCGTGATGACAAAAACCATGAATGCCAGGCCCGGGGGCCTTGTTCTCAACACACTCTGAGTCCCTTACAGGATGGCAGACAGGTTGCTAGAGATCGAGGACAGGGCTTGCACTGGCCCTGCTATTGGCTCACAGGCTGAGTGGGGAAGCAAGAACCCCACATAAGGCTCTCAATGCAGGGTCAAATGCTATCCCCTCGGTCAGCACAGGCAGGCGCTGACGCTGGAACAGGCCCTTTCTCCCTGACAGTTTACTTTCACTATATTGTTTTTCATTGAAAAATCTTTTCCAGTTATCATTGTAATGCCTTGTAGCATTTGATGCTTTGTTCCCCTTAATCTTCTTTTCCTTTGGTTCTTGGCTTTTATTTTGTCCCTTTTTTTCCTGGTGGCTGAGCTGGGTGACCCTAGGATCTGTCCTTGGACCTAGTGTCTTCATTCTCACCGTTGCTTACATGATTCCTTCCTTGTAACAGTGTCTTGAATTCCAGACTAAACTCTGGGTTTGAACAGCCTATGGGCCGTCTCTGTCCTCAAATGCAGCCATCAGAAACCACACTGTCACTGCTTGCCATGGGCCTGTCCCTGACCCCAGTGCTTATTTTTCAGACCTGGGACCTGGGCACCATAGAGTTCTTCTCTCTCCTCTTCCTTCACTGCTCACTGCCACTCTGGCTTCTGAATTTGACCTCAGAAATTCTGCCCGCATTTGCTTCCTCTTCCTCACCTCTGTTTCTTCACTGTCAGTGTGGCTGCTCTGCTTCAGTCTGTACTTTCCCGAATCCAGGCTGTTGGCTGTTACAAGCCTTCCAACTGGATTGTCAGCCTTCATTCTTCTCCCTCCCAATCCCTCCATCATCTTGCTGCCAGGTTTATTTTCCTAATACACAACTACGAGTGTATATTCCCTCAACATCCCAGTGCCAACAGAGTAAAGCCTAAAACTTCATAGACTGGCATGACAGACACTCAGGAGCCAACGGAATAAACCTCATCTCAATCTGTTCCTCATGCATCCTATGCCCCAGTTCAGGGGTTCTCAAAGTGTGGTACCCAACCAGCAGCACCAGCAGCACCTAGTGATATGGTTCTTCTCTGTGTCCCCACCCAAATCTCATGCTGAAATGCAATCCCTATGTGTTGAAGGAGGGGCCTGGTGGGAGGTGATTGGATTATAGGGGTGGTTTCTAATGGTTTAGCACCATCCCCCTAGTGCTGTCTCATAATGGAATTCTCATGAGATCTGATTGTTTAAAAGTGTAATGCTTCTCCTTTTGCTCTCTCCCTCTCTCTCTCTCTCCTGCTTTCATTGTGAAGAAGGTGCCTGCTTCCCCTTTGCCTTCTGCCACGATTGTAAGTTTCCTGAGGCCTTCTAGCCATGCGTCCTGTTAAGCCTGTGAAACTGTGAGTAAATTAAAGCTTTTTTCTTCACAAATTACCCAGTATCAGGTAGTTCTTTATAGGAGTGTGAAAACGGACTGAAACACCGTTATAGGAGTGTGAAAACGGACTGAAACGGGCTGCAACACCTGAAAACGGACTGAAACACCCGAAAACTTGTTGGACAGGTATATTCTTGGTCCCTACCCCACAACTACTGAGTCAGAAGCTCTGGGGATGGGGCCCAAAGGTCTGTGTTTTAATAAGCCTTCCAGGCAATTCTGATGTGACTTAAGTTTGAGACCTGCTGCTCTAGCACAGAGGTCTTCAAACCTGGCCACACTGAGAAACTTAAAAATCATTAATGCCCACGTTCCATCTAAGACCAATTGATTTAGAATCTCTCAGAATGGATCCTGGGTACCCACATTTTTTCAAAGCTCTCAGGTGATTTTGTTCGACAGTAAAGATGACGAACCTTTCCTGAAGCCCAACCCAGCAGCTGGAGGTTCCCGGGACACATCCTGTGGGTAGGATTCCTCCTTGTCTTCACTCCCCACTCACCCTTGGCTCTGCCTTCCATCCAACCAGTCCAAATCTTAACCCTCCTTCAAGGCCCAGCCTAAGTGTCACCTCCTCCATTCATTTCCCTGGATGAGAAGTGATTACTTGCTTTGTGCTTTCAGAAAACAAATGTGTAAATGCTCTGTAAATTCCCAAATAATAGTTAATATAATCATAACACATTAATCTTTTGAACCCTACACTAGTCATAACTGGCATGTATGAATGCTGACTCTGTGCTTGGCACTGTTTAATTGCTTCAAATGGATAAACCTATTTAGTCCTCCTGAAAAACTACAGAAGAAGAAACTAAGTTGAAGCTCAGAAAGGCTAATTAACCTGCCCAAGGTCACATAGCTAGTAAGTGGCAAAGCTAGGATTTGAACCCTGGCCATCTTGGGTCTAGAATTTATATTTTAACCTTTAAGCTCTAACACCTCAATATATACTATTGTATGTCACAATAATAGCTATGTGAGTATCTCAAATATGTATACAATGGCACTTCCTGGTTTACAAAGCAGTTGTAGTATCTCTTTTTTTCCTCAAGAGCTTTGTGAGGTAAGAGCTATTATTGCAAACCCATGTTTTGGAGAGGAGGATGAGTCTTAGAGTTGTTCAGTCACTTGTCCAGGGCACAAACCAGTAGGAGTTGGACCTGGGGTTTAGCCCAGGTGGTTGGTTTCAAATCCAGGTGTGCTTGGCTGGGCAGCCTCTGAAGTCTCTGTGAGCCCTCACCCTGGACCTTTTCTACTTGGGCCTGTGCGTCTACTCTCTGCAGCTGGGCTGAGCTCAGCTGGGCTGAGCAGTGGAGGAGAGTGGTGGGGACTCAGTCTATGGATGAACAAAGCTGCAGACAGCTTGGACCTGCAGGGAAGATGGCAGAGGGTGAGTCTCCATTCAGAGCCAGTCCTAGCTGGGTCATCTGAGGGGCCTAGGGAGGTGCCAGAGGAAGACTGCTAAGTGGTTCATTTGGCAGAGGGGTCCCCAAGAGTGGGCAGGAATTCAGGTGGGGAGGAGTGGAGAGTCCAAGCAAGGGCCACTGCCTCGCATGGGGTTTAGGGCTGGGTGGGTCCATGGCAGGTCAAATTGGCCCATGTGTGACTGTTAGGGCCCTCTCAGTCCGGTGAGAGCACATGCATCCAGCAGACAGCTCTCCATCCTTACATGCAGACTTTGGTGACAGTGCTGTCTGGTTGGAAAATATTGTGTACCGTTCAATTTCATGGACACATGTACCACAATATGGTGGAGTGTCCCTATTCGTCCCACAGGGCTGTGGTGAGGACTAAAATACGTTAAGACCCGTAAAGTGTTAACACTAATGCTTAGCTCATGGAAACTGCTAAAGAAAATTCACTGTTATTAGGAAAGTAGGGAAGGAAAAAAGAATGGAGGAAAGGAGGACAGGAGTAAAGATAGGAGGAAGGAAGGAGAAAAGGAATCTGCTTGGGGGTACGAAGTAGGCAGGCAAAGAAGGCTACACAAAGGATTCGACCTTTGAGCAGTGTTTTGCAGGGTGAACAGGAGTTTTCTGCTGGAGAGGGAGGTGAGGAATGGAACGGTGTTCCAGGTATCAATGTGTAAGTGCTCTGTAAACTTGCAAATGTTTGTTACTATGATCATTAGGTGAGAGCGGAGATAACATCTGTCTCTACTTTATTGTGATGATTCCCTGTGTTAGACTGCAAGCCCCTTGAATGACATCCTGTCTTTTTCACCCCTGGAAGTTTTTTCCAGTACCTTGTGTATAGTAGGTACTCAATAAGTATTTATGGAAGGAATAAATCATTTTCTTTGAAAGGTAACATCTTTAACTATAGGATGTTCTACATATAAAATAGATTCCGTAGATTACTTATCATCATAAACACCGAGTAGGAGCTTAGCTTTTTCCTGGAAAGATGTGAGACTGCCTCATTCATAGTGATGCTGCTTCTTTACTGTTCTCTGTGACCCATTAAATGTCTCTCTCTGCTACTTCAAGCATCACAAATATGACTATGACAAATGCCACCAAGGACAAGGCTAGCCCTCCACTCTGGGGCACAAGCCATGAGCAATTATTTTCCCCTGGTGATGATGACAGGTTGTTAGCAATAAGGTTAGAAAAGATGGGTTTGCATCTAGGATTTACTCAGCACCAGCTTCATTATTTGGTGTCTCTAGGCCCCCATTTCTCCACTTGTAAGTTGAGGGAAGTGTGTCTCCCAGGGTCCAGAGGGCTGTGGCTCTGTGCTGCAGTCTTCTGCCTGTCTGGGATCTGTGTGTCTGGATCAGCTCCTTTTACCCCAAGTTACCGCTCCCTTTTAAGTTAAGCTCCTGATAGCAATGTGCTCAGTGTAGAAGTCTGGCACTCCAGCCCTGGGACTGGGAAGACTAGCTGGGTTTGAATCTGGGTCCTGCCCGTCAGTGGCTGTGTGGCCTCAAGGAAGTTACTTAACCTCACTGTGCTTCGTTCTCTTCGTCTGTATAATGGGAATAATATCAGCACCTGTCTCATAGGGTTTCTGTGGAGCTTAAGTGAGTTATTACAGTGTTTAGAACAGTGCCTTCCATGTGTAAGTGCGAGATAAACCTTTGTGATTTATTCTTTATCAGTCGCTTGAGGAAGGAGGTAGTGCTGGGGGAATAGAAAGGTTCCCGGAAAAGCCCCCAACATGGTGGTTGGAGAGAGTCCAATCTGTGCTTCATCTTGCCTGATAGTCCTTCGAGATCCTAGAGGCGGCGTTACCTCCATCGCCAGAACATGGTTTGCCTAACCAGCTGCTGAAATGGAGAAAGAGTTCCTATCTTGTTGAAGGGGAGGGAGGCGTTTGGAAGAATGAGAAGTGAATTTCTGTTGTAAAGACACAACGATTCACTAAGTGGAGACATATGATGGCATAGTATTTCAAAAATGAATGGCTGTTCTCTAGCCTTACTGTGTCCCCTTTCCCGTGGCCTTTCTCCAGTAAACCTAGGTTATTCTGAGTTTATTTCTTAATGGGAGAGGTTTCATAATGTAGAGAAAACAAGATCCACTTTCGGTTTCTGGCTTTCAAAGGCATAGTCCTTGGGGGGCCCAGAAAGAGCTCTAGGAGGTAAAAAGTGATTTATAGCAAGCGCCCTCCACCATCAAGGGCAGACTAAGATTCCTCATCCTGGTCTGGGCTGGGGGCTGGAGAGAACATGAAGAGTGTGCAGGTGTGGGAGGCCCCTGGGAAGCCATGAAGGTGTGCTGCTGGGTTCTCCTTTCCGGAAAGAACCTGTCCTTCGGCTGGGAGGAGTGCAGTTGGTTCACAGCCTGTAGATGCAGTGCCTCCAGGATTTGCTGCAGCATTTGGGCCAAGCCTACACTTTTTATGGGAAGCTCCAGCCAA
This sequence comes from Theropithecus gelada, assembly GCF_003255815.1. Taxonomy (NCBI): domain Eukaryota; kingdom Metazoa; phylum Chordata; class Mammalia; order Primates; family Cercopithecidae; genus Theropithecus; species Theropithecus gelada. Next base: position 156,582,714 of record NC_037669.1, read on the forward strand.
GGATGATACTGCAAGGCTGGCATACTAGGGCCTGGCCATTGTGCCCAATGCAGTGAGTGGTCTTTGCTCTGATGCTCCTTACTGTGTTGGTGGAGACTTTATTAGCTCTTCCTGGCAGACTGACGCTTTCCTGCCCAATCCTCCTTCCTCTCCCTTTCTCTTTACACATGCCCTCCCTCCCCATCAATAAACCTCTTATACTCCTAACTTCATTTCAGTGTCTGCTTCCAAAAGGATCAATGGGCCCAGCTGCTGAGAAAGCTGTGGCCCAAAGAGGGAAAAATATGTTTGGGAATCCAGGGCAGAGGGAGCTTTTACCCACACCTGGGAAGAACCCTGCTGAGGCAACTGAATCCCAGAGAGGAAATGGCTCCAGGTATATTATGGCACTTCGGGGCCTAGCTTTATGAGTGTCTCAGCCTCACATGGTCTAGTATGGAGACAGGTATGACAGTAGCTGAGAGATAGATGGACCTGAAGAGGCCTTATGGTCGGGAATCGGGGCTGACCTGAAGCAACCTGATTGGACAAATGACCAAAGACCAGATGGACATGAGAACACCTTAGCAGATGCCGGCAGGAATACAGGAATATTTCTCTCCAACTCTTTCTAATACCCTAGCACTGTGTAAGAAAACTTCACAACCTTGCTGGGGTAAGGTTGGAATAGACCCATATTAACTAAGATTGTTTCTATCTCCCAGGAATAAATTAGTAATGATGTTCTGTTTTGCAAAAATAAATGAGATTATGAGACTAAATTCCTTGCCCATGTAAGCATGTGGCCTGAGATTTGCACCCAGTCCAGGTAACATCATCTGAAGGGTGAGAGGCTGTACCTGAAGAGCCAGGAAGATCCTCAAGACCAACAACTCCCCTGTCTTTCCCATTTGGGACACATGCTGTCCTTCACACGGCACTCTGCAGGTCCTTCCCAAGCAGCTCCAAATCCCCACAGCTGGCCCAGGAGAGGCCCTGCCCCCTGCTGGGCTGTGAGGCCTGTGGTAGAAATGGCTGCTGCTGGGGTGCTGGTTTATACTGTGGCAGATTGTGAACAAGCACGCCAAAACCAGAGCTTCCAGAGACTCAAGGACACAACAGCAAGAACTGAAGCGATGTGACTGTATTCAGGAATCAGGGGTAGCGGCAGGCAGCCAGGAGCAGAGATGGGAGGGCAGAGTATGGGCTGGATAGGAAGCAGCTTCAGCAGGTCTTGTAGGTTGGCCAGAGGAGGATGGAGATGAATCAACCATGGGCAGGAAGGATTCGAGGCCGTGGCCAGGCTTTCATTGGCTCTGTCATTCCTCCAACCACAGGCAGAAAACATCTGGTTACAGAAGGGATGGAGGGCTTATGTTCATCTGCTAAACCCTGGACCAGAGCAGCAGATTGGAACCCTTAACTTTTCTATGAAAGAAGATGGGGTCAAAATATGATAGCCGAATACATGAATAATTTGTCTTCCAATTTATCCTTCTTTCTACCATGCAGATAATCTTCTGTTTTTCTCTACTTTCATTGTGTTACACTTTGCTTAAATAATTCTGATGCGGCCAGACATGATGGCTCATACCTATAATCCCAGCACTTTGGGAGGCAGAGGTGGGCAGATGACGAGCTCAGGAGTTCAAGACCAGCCTGGCCAACATGGTGAAACCCAGCCTCTACTAAAAATACAAAAATTAGCTGAGTGTGGTGGTGCATGCCTGTAATCCCAGTTACTCGGGAGGTTGAGGCAGGAGAATTGCTTGAACCTCAGAAGTGGAGGTTGCAGTGAGCTGAGATTATGCCACTGCACTCCAGCCTGGGTGACAGAGCAAGACTCTGTCTCAGAAAAAAAAAATAATGATAGTAATAATAATAATTCTGATGCTTCCTGTTGCTTCAAAGATGAAAGTTCAGGTTTCCTCAGCCTGGTTGGTATTCAAGGATCTCCAGGGTTCCTGCCTCCTTTCCCACCATGACTGTTTTTCAGCCTCCAACTCCTGTTGAAATGATGTATGAGTCAGTTCCCCATGTGCCCTCCCCATTCCTGACCCTGTGTTCTTGGTCAAGGCATTTCCAACTGCTGCCTTCCTCCATCTCCACCAAAGCAATTGTTTCTCATCTTGGAGATAAGTTGCAGTTTCATCTCTTCCATGAAGCTCTTTGTGTCCATCTGCCTTCCTATTCTGCTTCTCACCTCATCTCTCCCAGCTCCTGCCTTAAGTGTACAAGAAGAAGCTGCTTCTCTTCCCTGACCCCAAAGGAATACAAAACTGATCATCTTCTACCCTTCATCTCTTCTATAGTTGACTACACCCCCTTGTTTTTTTGCCCAAATTAATTACAATATGTACAGCACCAAACATCAGTCTTTGATCATCAATGAAAAAATTAAATGTTAAATGTCAAATATTTTTAAAAATAAAAATTTTAACCACAGAGATAAAGCCATCTTTAACAGGAATCAGTGTGCATTTGGCCATTTTTCCTGGCTCCATTTGCAAACATTCAGTCCCAAGTGGGGAAAGGAGATTTTCTTTCCATTTATGCTGCACAGCACTGGCCATTTGTAAGATCTGCAAATGTATCTGGATAATCTCATTTTCATAAGCATCGAGATGTTTGTGGCTCTTCGAACACATTCAAGATGAGTGAGGAAGGCAAATGACCACACATTCATGTAAACACAATTTGTATGAGTGGCAAGGCAGAGTTTTTAATGATGTTCTTTTGGATTCACTGGCCAGGGGTGGGCAGGGTGCAGAGCCTGGGGGCTGGGTGGTGCTAGAGATGAAGACTGAGCTCTGATTCTCAGGAGGAGGCAATTGTTCTGGATCTTGTTTTTTTTTCTTTCCTTTGTGCTGGATGTCTTGCCTTAGCTTATGTTTTACAAATGTGGAACCAAGATACAAGGACAAGGGCCTGCAGAGGACCTCTGCTCCTGCCAAAGTGACAGCATGCAGAGTCTCCACTCACACAGACGCCCTGTAGCTTCTGGGAAGGAAGCTGCTTGCTGGAGTGGAAAGTGTGTGGAATTTGAAGCTGGACAAATCTGGGTTCGAATACGATTCTGGTTCTCCAGTGGTGTGATTTGTTTGGGGCAAAGTCACTTCATCTTTTGGAGTACCAGTTCAGTGTCTTTGACTCTAAAGTGAGAATCCAGTGTCTTCCACCAATGGCTAGCACAGCACCCAGCACGTAGTGGAAACTCCATAAAAGACCCAGCCTTTGGCAGCAGAACTGGATCACAACAGGGATTTCTTCTAGAACTGCCAAGTCCAGGCCCAGGTCACACGTGGCATTCAGGCTGCTCATGGAGGGGAAGGCTGACTGGGTGAGAGGAGCTAGGAAACCGTGAGTGTCCATTTAGGCAGGGGGATGTTGGGCTTCTGGCTCTGACAAAACTTTGTTATTTGGAAACTGAAGCTTTCTGCCACTCTGCCAGGACGCGTGCTGGGTTCCTAGATAGAGTTGTCTAGTTCTTTGCCTATTAGTGTGTTGTTTGTCAGCATGGGGCTGAGGTAGCAGAATTCAGCGACAGCTTTCACCTCCCGACTGCCAGGAAAGGCAGCCACTTCACCTGCTCTGCAGCCAGATCCGAGGCAACCTGCTCACGTTTGCCACGAGAGACATTGGAATCCTGACCAGGAATCCACAGGCTGAGACGTTTCCCAGCACTGGTCAGTTAAAGTTAGTTATATTTAATTCAGGTGAAAGGACAAATATTACTATAGAGCATACATAATCCACACTCTAAATCTCTAAGTGGTTGCCTTTTTATAGTATAACTTTGATCCAGAAAAGTTAAATTTGAAAAATCCATATTTTAAATTCAGAATAATTCCCTTTTTAATTATAAAATTAGAATAGTTCTTATAGGGGAAATGACCCCAAGGCATAATAAAAACACATTAAAAATGTAGTGATCTTGGAGAAATTAATCTAATTAAAGTGAAAGATTTCAGTATTCAATAAAATATCAATAAAATTTTTCAGTGTTGCTGAGGTCAATATGGATTCTGGTGTATCAGATTGTTCAGTGAGGGGCCATGTGATAAAAGCACCAATGACTGCCTTCTCTGGCATTGAGCACAGCTTGACTGCCTCACCTTGGTCTCCCCTAGGCCTGGAAAGCAGCTTATGAACTCAGTGTGGTATTCCAGCCATCCCTTGGGGTCTTCTTCCCCTGCTCCCAAACCATTCTAACCTAGATTAAATCCTTTTTTCTGTTTTGAACTCTGGGCTCAATGATCAAAGGCTTATTTTTCTCAGGCTCTTGGTCCTCCAGATTTGGAGTTTGACCCTCCTCTCTCCGGTGAGACTGGGCTCAATGCTTGGGTTCTTGTTTCCCTGCGCAGTCACCAGAAGTAGCTCCCAACATCTGCACTGCCCTTTAGAACTCAATGCCCACACCAACTCCCAAGGGGCTTCTACACTGAGTACAGAGAAGAAAACTGAAGAGAATAGAAGGTTCTCGTAGGTTGGAAAAATCTCCCTCCATACCACTGTACTGGGTTCACCTGAGATGACAGGACCTCAGGTCAGCCAGGCTGTGTAAGGGGGAAGAGACAGGATGAAGGCCAGGGCCAGGGTAGGAAGGGGCAAAATAGGGAAGGCATAAAGGCATAAACTAACTTCTTTTTGAATTGTCACTCCCAAGAAATGAACCTGATCCACAGCTGAGAGGGTTGATGGTAGAGGGAATGAGTTGCCAAGGTACAGGTGGTTGAAGAGGGAGGGGAGAAAGTGAAAGCAAAAAGAAACGGAAGAACACTTATTTTTATTGTTCCAAAATAAGGTTTGGGACAAGAGCAACAATGTAAACAAAATCAGTGTAACAAGAAATACACTTTAAATCTTATTTTCTGCTTTTGCCCATCTTCTGTTCTCATTCACGTTTCTAGAAAGAGGAATCTGGGCCAGGTGTGGTGGCTCATATCTGTAATCCCAGCACTTTAGGAGGCTGAAGTGGGTGAATTGCTTGAGCCTAGGACTTCAAGACCAGCCTGGACAACATGGTGAAACTCCATCTCTACCAAAAAATAAAAAATAAAAATAAAACTTAGCCTAGCATCCTGACATGCACCTGTAGTCCCAGCTACTGGGGAGACTGAAGTGGGAAGATCACTTGAACCTGGGAGGTAGGAGTTGCAGTGAGCTGAGGTCATGCCACTGCACTCCAGCCTGGGCAACAGAACAAAGCCCTGTCTCAAGCAAAATAAAATAAAATAAAAAGAGGAATCTGAACATCCTTATTTCCCATTTACTTATGGGCCAGTTGCCACCTGTCTTTTGTCCCTGTCCTGACATGAAACCGTTTTTTTCAGTTACCTCTAGAATGTCAAACCCCATGGACTCTTTCATTCCTCATCTTACTTTACCTCTGAGTTGTGATGGATGACATTGATTGCTCTTTTTTTCCTGGCTTTTGTGATATCAGCCTCTCTTTATGTTCCTCCTTTTATGGTGCCATCTTTTCATTCTCCCATATAAGCAACAATTTCACTCTTTGGATGTGAGAAATTGGTCATCCCAAGACTCCGTTTCTTCATCTCTTCTCTCCAGTCTCCCTACTGATCTCATCTATGTCCATGACGTCTACTACCATGTATGGACCTTATCTCTAAACTCAATCTCTTTCCTGAGCTCTGGGTAATTGTAAATCTCCCTCAGATATGCCCAACCCTGCAAAACCCACTCTTCCTCCCTGTATTAGATTTCTCATTGTTAGAACATGGGAAATTAATCATCTGTATCAGGTAGAGAGAAGGGAGAGAGAGCAGCAGCAGCAGTGAGTATTGTTGTTTCCAAAGCAAGAGATACCTAGAAAGGCAGAAAATAGGTTTCATGCAGATTTCAGAGAAAAGACAGGTCACTGGAATACGTTTAAGGGTCCTAGTGGCTGTATTAATATCCATGCTCAGTAATTAAGACAGTGGTATATTGGTGTAAGGATAGACAAACAGACCAGAGGAACAGAATAGGGAGACCTAATTTATAGCAAATGTGTGATTGCAGCTCAATAGGGGAAGAGGATGATCTTTTTCAGCAAATAGTGCTGTATTAGTTGGATATCCAGATGGAAAACAATGGACTTTGAAATCTACCTCACACCATACATAAATTAATTCAAGTTCGATAATAGAGCTAAACATGAAAGGTAAAACTGTAAACCTCCCAGAGTAAACATACATGAACACCTTTATGATCTTACATTTCTTAAAAAAGACATGAAAAGCATCAGCCATAGAATTAAAAAAAATTAACAATGCATATTCACCAAAAGCTACCAGTAAGAGAGTGAAAAGGAAATCCACATACTTGGAGAAGATATTTGCAATACAAATATCTAACCAAGGACTCAAACTCAGAATGTATAAAGAACTCTTAAAAGTAATATGTAAGGGACAAGCACCTCCACTTGAAAATGATCAAAGGACTTGAATTGGCCCATCACAAAAGAAGTTTTACAAATGGCCCATAAACATGTGAAAATTTCCTGTCTTAATTCTCTTTGGCTGGTTTTTTGTTTTGTTTTGTTTTTTGTTTTTTGTTTGTTTTTTTTTCTGGAGATGGAGTCTTGCTCTGTCGCCTAGGCTGGAGTGCAACGGCGTGATCTCACTGCAACCTCCACCTCCTGGGTTCAAGCAATTCTCCTGTCTCAGCCTCCCGAGTAGCTGGGATTACAGGCACATACGGCCATGCCCGGCTAATTTTTTGTATTTCAGTAAAGATGGGGTTTCACCGTGTTGCCCAGGCTAGTCTCGAACTCCTGAACTCAGGCAATCCAGCCGCCTGGCCTCCCAAAGTGCTGGGATTGCAGGCATGAGCCACCGTGCCCGGTCATCTCTTTGGCTGTTATAACAAAATCACCACAACTAGGTGACTTATAAACAACAGAAACATTTGTTGCAGTTCTGGAGGCTGAGAAGTCCAAGATTAAGGTGCTGGTGGATTTGGTAGCGGTAAAGGCCAGCTACCTCAGACATGGTCATCTTTTCACTGTGTCTTCACGTGGTGGAAATGGTGAAGGGCATTTCTTAGGCCTCTTTTATAAGGTCACTAATCCTATTCATAAGGCTCTGTCTCCATGGCCTAATCATCTCCCCAAAACCTCACCTTCTAATACCATCACCTTGGGGGTTATGATTTCAGCATATGAACTTGGGGTGGACACAAACATTCAGACCACAGCAATTCCTCAACGTTATTGCATATCAGGGAAATTCAAGCTAACACTATAACTAGATACTGCCACACAACTTCCTGAGTGGATACAATTAAAAAGACCGACAGTTCAAGTGCCGACAAGGATGTGGAGCAATTGGAGCTCTCAGACACGGCAGCTGGGAGTGTAAATGGGCACTGCCACTTTAACACACTGTTTGGAAGTACTGTGCAAGCTGAACACATTTACTCTGTGACCTAGCAGTTATACTCCTGGAGGTATACACAAGAAAAATGACTCTTAAGCCCACTGAAAGATAGATATGAGAAGTTTATGGCAGCATTTTTTATAGTAGTACTGGAAAGAATCCAAATGCCTATCAATAGTAGGATAGATAAATTATGCTATATTCACTCAATGGAATACTACACAGAATTATAAAAGAACAAATTATTGTTGTTTGAAGTAATGTGGATAAATCTGACAGACATAAGAATGAGATAAAGAAGCCAGACACAAAGATAATAAATTGTATTATTCCTCTATATAATGTCTAAAAATAGGCAGAATTAATCTATGGTGACAGAGTTCTGAACAATAGTTACCTCTGGGGAGTCTGATGGGAGGAGGCATGAGGAAGCCGTCTGAAGTGCTGGAAATATTCTATAGGGTGATCTGGGTAGTAGTTAAAGCGGTGTATAAATCCATTAAAATTGATTGAGTTGACACTTAAAATCTGTGTACTTTACTTAGTCTGTAAGTTATATTTCAATTACAAAATAAAGTAATAAATATTCAATTCTTTAGAATGAATGTTGATGATAAAAAGGAAGCCAAGGGAGTGTCAAAAGCTACTGATATTTCTCCTTGAGTAGCTTTAATTGGAGTAGGATGGGGTGTATATAGAGAGGAATGAGAATGAAAGTGGTTTTAAATAAGAAAGTTCATTAAAACAAAACTATGTTGGATGAATTGGGCTTCATGGTCACCATGCCTGGTATCAGTGCCTGGTATTAGTGAATGGCAGGGGTCTAGGGTCAAGGGAAAGGCTGGCAGATACTGAAGACCTAATGAGTGACAGTAACTGGCAAGCACAGCTTTGATATGAAATGCCAGTACCCTCATTAGGCAGACAAGCTGCTGGCACGATGCCAGCAGGTCTGTGAGTCTGGGAGCACTGTGCCCCTGGTCTAAGGGGAGTGGCCAGGGCTGCACAGTCAGCACACCTGGAAGTGATAAGGATGAGCAGGGACCAAAGACAAGAGGCTGGATCCCTGTGGTAGCCTCATGGTCCTTCTTTTGGGTCTCCTAGAACGTCCATGGGCAGAGAATAGTTCTGGAGGGCCAGTTTGCATTCAGCACTGGGAATAAATAGATCAATTCCGTGGTCTGAGAGGGTGAACCTGGGCCTTGGGTCAATAGTTGCTTTTGGTGACACCTGTCTTCCAAGACGTGTAACAAATGCAAATGGACACACTTTGAGTGCTAATAAAATGTGCCTCCCTGTCATTGGCAAAAGGTAAGTAAATATGGTTCTTCAAATGCTTTTAGCTCTAAAACACAATCCTAAAAACTCATAGTATGCCAACTCCTTAGAACCCCATATGAAAATAAACTTTTATTTTAAAAGTAAATTATGAATTTACGCTGAATAATGCAGAGGATTGCTTATAATCTGAAATAAATTATTAAAGAACTAAGAGTGGGGAGAACATGGGACTGGGATTTAAGAAATTATTTTATTGTGCCAGAGCCTCATTTCTGACTTCTAAAGTTCTAATATTTATCATCACTTGAAGATTCTCTGAAGATAAATATTCTACAAGACAGAAAAGCAAAAGCATATGACAGGGTTTAAAGCAATGCTTTTGGGGACAAGCATGGGCTTGACTCATAAACACTGGTAGAATTTCTTGAAAATCATTTTATTTCTGTAAAAAAATAAAATTATTCTCAAATGCTCCCTTGGTAACCTATAAAAATCCTCCTTGCTGTTCTGGTTTGGGGTCAAAACCACAAAAAGGAAATGTTTTAAATCTCTCTCTGTTCTGAAGCCTATATCATGATGTCATAAAAGTTGCCTGCACAATTCCCTAATTCTTCATGTTCTCACATGGAATCAGCCCTGGGAGACAGAATAAACCTTTCCTACAAATAGAAAGGTTCTCAAGGGGATGGGTAGGTCACTACATTTCTGCTGCCTTGACATTAGAATAGAAGCGAGAAGCTACTAGCTTCAACTATGTCCATTTCCATTTAATTGCATGTCAAATGTTTGGCCAAGAAAAAGGTCCAGTTCATTTAAGAATTAGCAGCAACTGTATAATAAATTACAGGATATAAAGGAGCAGAAAGTGGGGAACACAGTAAAATAGAATTGATGTACCTTAGCTATTTTGTCAATATGGCTTCAAAAGGGAGAAGATGAAGCATGAAAAGTGGATCTGATTAGCAAAAATACGCTGGAAAGAGACCATGATGAGAGATGCACACTGTGTTCTTTATTTTTTCCTGCCAGCAGAAATGAAGTAAATGGATCATGTAAGAGAAGTAAATGTAAGACCTTTTCGACACAGAAGACAGCTCTAATGCGAGGCCAGGGCTCCAGCTGATCCTGTCTCTGGTTCAGTTGAGCTCCAGTGTTAGCTTTAGTTTTGCTGAGGTGGTTGCCTAGTTCTAAACAGACAGCAGAATCTGCTTTCACGTAAAAATTCAGAGGGCCAGATAAGGTTTTGAGCACCCTTTAAAGTACCCAGAAGAAGGTGTAGGAGCTGCCTAATGCATCTGAAGCTATCAAGTCTTAAAACAACCCCTGCCGACTACTTGTGATGGTTAGTTTTACGTGTCAACTTGACTGGGTCACAGGGTGCCCAGATTAAACATGATTTCTGAGTGTGTGTAGGTGAGTGTTTCCTTATGAGGTTAGCATTTGAACTGGTAGACTCAGTAAAGTAGATTGCTGTCCCCAGTGTGGATGGGCGTCATCCAATCTGTTGAGGGCCTGAATAGAGCAAAAAGTGGAGGAAGGGAGGATTAATTCCCTTCCTGCCCGCCAGTGTGAGCTGAGACTTTAGTCTTCTCCCACCCTTGGTCTGGGATTTATACCATTGTCTCCCTTGTTCCCAGATCTTTAGAACTGGACTGGAATTGTACTTTCCTGGATCTCCAGCTTGCAGATGGCAGATTGTGGAACTTCTCGGCCTGCACAATCGTGTGAGTCAATTCTCCATAATCTGTCTCTCTCTTTTTGTCTTCCTGCTGCCCCCCGCAACCCCTCTCTTCTATGAGTCTGCCAAATACACCACTGTATCTGGAATCCAACTTCTATAGGTGGGCTGAATATTTAAATTCCAAATAGTATTATTTCTCCTCATGAAAAAAACGACTTTGATGAGTTTTTTTTAATTACAATTCTGGATTTTATCTTAGGCTTCAGCCAATAACACCATTGCATTTAGCAGGAGGACACCGTGTCTAGCAACCATTTTGAACTGCAGTGAAGGATATTGCGATTAAGCTTCTGCTTATTTCCTTGAAGTTCATAATTTAAGGCTACAGAGATATTTTTGAATCTTAATTCTATAATCCATTTACCACATAGCCCTCCTAGTTTTATGTTATCCAAAAATGTGGTAATTATTCTCACTCTTGCTTCATAGGAATCATTTGATAAAGAATTAATACCAGACACAGTTGAAGATCCTTACAGCAGGATCCAGGGAGGCCTTCCTTCATGGGAGAATGGATCTATCTCAGGGATAATTTCACACAAATTAATATTCAGCCTTAATTTCTCCATATTTATTACAAAAATATTTTTCAGACTTCTTGAAGAAAACAAAGTGCATCGGGTTTATTTTATTTCCTTGATAAGAAATATGATGACCTATCAAAATGGAATTGGTTGTTGAACTTTGCTTACTTTTGTTGTTCTTGGTGAGCCACTAGTGACCACTGCCTTGATAATTCTCACTGGGGATCATCATCAGTCTTTGTTTTTTTCCCCTGGAGAATGGTGACCATTCAATCCCTTAGCCTTTTGGGTATTGCTTTCTGGCTATTGTTTTCTGGCTATTGTTTTCTGAGAACCAGCTGCATACTAGACATTTGACACACCTTATCTCTTATGTTTCCATCAACTCCAAAAGGAAAATACTAAGTGTCCTTCTACTTCTATCCCTGTCCTTTCACCCAGCTTTCCATACTGAGAAACTGGGGCTCTGAGTGGTTCAGTGGCTTTCCGCAAACCACACAATTGACCAGTGGCCATACCATGGTTTGAACTGAGGACCATCAGGTACCAAATGCCACAGGGCCTTCCATTTTCTGTGCTTACCCAATCTTAAGGACAGCTTCTGCAAGTCTCTTCAGGGACTTTGGGTGTGATTCATTGGCTTCTGGACATCTGAACTTATATGATAGGGTCAGCGCTATCTGAGCATGTTTTTCTCTGTTTGTGACTTTGGGGCATTCTTGACCATTAAGCACATGCTCTGGGGCAGACCAGGCCTGCTTATGCATGCTGCTTCTGTGGGAGGTGCTGTCCTCAGGACCAGTGTCCACAGAGGCTGGGCCTAAGACTGCAGCAGTGGCAGAGGGAAGACTGTGTTCCCACAGGAGCCTGCCAAGCCCTACGCAGTTAGTGTTGTGGGCTCCAGGGACCTGCCCATCTTTCAATCACCTGGTTCTCCTTGGTAGATTCTTCTTTCGTCTTCCATGGGGATGGGGGTGCTCATAGCCAACACAGCTTAGTTATAAGTTCATGAGGGCTTCTCCTTTAACTGAGTCAGTGACTGAAATTACTCACAGCTCTCATCTAAGTAGTTGAAACCTAGTTTCAAATTTCTTAGCTGTTTCCAAAGCCACAGCATATTTTACTGCTGGGAGGACAGATGCCTGCTCAAGTGTCTGATGAAGACACTTAAGCTTTATTGTTATTTGACATTCATTAGGGAACCATCTTCCGTAGGCAAAACACAAGACATTTTTTAGACAGAAGCCATAAAAGCACTAATGATGGGTCATAGGCCAGTTGGTATGAAAACAAGATGAACTGAGCCCTCGAGCCATGCCAGCTTGGTCCTGCACTGCTTCTGAGAACTGTGAAGGATATGGAGAAGAAAGAAACAGAGATGATTCCAGTGTAGCAGCAAGGATAGTGAGGATGCCGTTGCACAAACGTGGAGCCACATGCATTGTGCAGAGAGCAACCATATCATCCGATGACCTTTCCTAGTTGAGGCACTGAAGAAATGCCTACTGAATTAATGATCAAGTTCCCTCCAGAAGAAAAGAACTGATGTTTACTGGACACCAATTATATGTCAGCATACCCCTTGGGTTCTCACAGTAACTTGAAGAAGAATGTTGCTTGTTCCAGCCTCGCAAAGCAGGAAGATAAGATTGTTAAGAAATGAACCTTACTAAGGACACACGACTCATCAATGGTGCTGCCAGGATTTGACCCCAGGAGTGTTTAGGTCTCAAGTCCACAATTATTTTCCTTCACCTCTAGAATCCTGAGTCCAGGTACTCATTTTACTTCCAAAAAAGAAGTGGAGCAGAAAAGAACATGGAGGGGGGAAAAATCTAGAACTCATGACTGTAGAATAGGAAAATAGAACCCAAATTTCCTCTCCCTTTGCTATCGGAATCTAGAGTCTCTTCCTGTTTCCTAACTGACTGTTGGGGTGTTGATGGACATGGGAGAACATGAGAAGGCAGAGAGAGGAAAAATGTGCCTGTGAGCTTTGGTACTAAGTGGGAGGTGAGCAGTTTCCACTTAAATGAAGGCAAGAAGAAATGAGGTTGATTTGCCACAGGATGTTTTCAAATTAAATGTATGGATAGAGGACTTTACAATGAGGATTCCTTTCCGATTAAATGTCTCTGGTTCCTTTAATCACATCTCCTTGGAAAGTTTCTCTTGCTACTTCAAATGAGGTCATAGAATTTTGCAATAGCAAGAGGAAAATACCTATCTATCAGGCTAAGATAACATTGGGAAAATTCACCTAGCTTATCTGTAAGATGTCTCCAGGCATGCTCACGCAGAGATGCTAATGTTTTGTGCACCAACCCAGCTATTTTCTAGCTATCTCTGCTTAGTTGCTGCTGCCTACTTATTCTTTTAACCTGGACTCTCCCCTCACCCTCCCCAGCCCCTGTCCCTTCATTCCAAGTTTACTATATGCACTTAGATGAAAGGAATCTCCCTCATGTTCAGAATTTCACAGTTGCTGGGACCATGTGACTTTTATTGGAAAGAAGTAAAGGAAAACACCCTCCCTGGTATCCTTTCAGAGAGAAAGCTGCTGCATTCTTTTTCAGACTCATTAAACTCCATCTGATGGTTATGTCTTGAGGACATACTATAGAAGGGTTTCACCTCGATGCTGGTGAAGGTTTCCTCTGTTTTGGGGGCACAAACTTCTCATTATAAAATGTAGGAATTACCTGTTGCTCTCTGTCCATAAAGCCATGTTGTCAAATTAAGGAAATAAGCAAAGCAGATGTGAGTGAACCCACAACCTCAGCATGGTTTCATTTTAATGCTAACTGTCCTATTTGGAGCAAGAGTAATTAGAAATCAGCAGCAAGTTAGTAGAAAAAATTACTGCGCTTCATAATTCCTTGGGGGAGAGAGGGAATCCAGGATCCATTTACTGAAGGTTTCATTAAATTCTCCATTAAGAGAGTCAAGTTATAGCCATCAGAACCAGGAAAGAAGGAGAAGGGGGTGGCTTTGAAGGAAGTCAAGGATGGCGCCTGTGGTCACCTTCACTTTGCCCTAGGAAGTCCTGGGCTCATTGTATTTTCCTTGCATTCTGCTAACAGTCACATACTTGTTGTGCCTGCATCCACGTCATGTCTGGCCAGGGACAGAGGGAAAGCTTCCATGTAGGCTCTCATCTCTTCTATCGTCTTCTGTACACCCCTCCCCCTTCCTTTCCTCATCAGTTATCTCCCCAAAGTCTCCACTAATGGAATCTGCCCCATATTTCTTCTCTCCCTCCTCCCTGGCTGTGGCTGGGTTTATGTATGTGTTTTAGATTTGGACATCTGTAGCTGTCATTTAGTCCCCAGGGACAAAATGCCCTTCTCATATACATCCTGTTGTAGATTGAATTGTGTTCTCCCAAAAGGTATGTTGGAGTCCTAACCCCTGTATTTCAAATGTGACCTTATTTGGAAATAGGGTCATTGCAGATGTCATGTTAAGGTGAGGTCATTCTCAATTGGTGTGCGTCCTATTCCAGTATTATTGGTATCCTTCTAAGAAAAAACAGAGAGACACAGGCACACAACGGGACACTGTCATGTGATGATGGAAGCAGAGACTGAAGTGCTGCAGCTGCAAGCCAAAGAACACCAGAGACTGCCAGATAACCCCCAGAAGGAAGAGGCAAGGAAGGTTCTCCCTTAATGACTGCAGAAGGGGCACGGCCCTGCCATCACCTTGATTTTTGGGTTCTAGTCTCCAGAACTTTGTGACAATAAATTTTTGTTGTTCTGAGACACTCAGTTTGTGATAATTTGTTGCAGCACTCTTAGGGCATTAATGTACACTCCTTCATAATAAATACCCAGCAGAGAACTTGGCGTGGGAAGAGCTCAGTGTTAGACTCTGTGGGGAATACAAAGACAAGCTAGGTAAGACTCTTGCCCTTTCAGTGCTGCTCAGTTTTGTAGGGAGACTGACAATCATAATGCTCATCCATGGGAGATGTAAATGTACATTATAACAGAGGGATAAGTAGACAAAGTGTGGGGCACCTAGAAAGACTTTGGGGAGAATTTAGGATTACACTTTGAGAATACATGAGCTTTACAAAAAATGTGGACAGAAAGATACCATTAATAAGTGGAAATAGCTTATTAATTCTGGGAGCAATAGAGGATGCATCGAGAATGGTAAGTGGGCTGCTCTGGTAGGTGGATAGGGTAAGTGGTGAGGACCCTGGACATACATTTAAGCAGGAAAAGTGAAAAAAACAAGGGCAGTGAGGGTTTGGCACCCACTATCTATATGCTTACATGAAGGGATCTGGGGAGCCACTAATGGCTATAACTGCCTTCAGGTTCATCTTCCCAGAGGGAAGTCCAGAGCATCCTGGGTGTGGTCCAGGTCTTTGAGGGCAAGTCAAGTAAAATGTAACAGAATGTGAGCTCAGGACCTGGGCTACTGTATCTCTGCTGCCCCATCACTTGGCCGATAACCAGGAAGGAAAGTCTTCATAATCTATAAGTCTACACCCAGGTTATTTTCCAAGCCATGATTTTCTGCTTAGGATAGGAGTCAGTATTCCACTCTCTGAGTTTTACCCAGGCACCACCCAGTCCCAACAGAGACAGGCCTGGTTTTTGCCCTCCTAATGGTTCCCTCCCACCCTAGTATCCCTCTCCTGTATGCTCTCTCTGGCTGGGAACTCAGTTGTGGTCTTGACTATCCTATACCTTCTTGTCACTTTGGAATTCCTTAACAATCTTGTCTCCCATTGCTCTGTAGCTGCCTTGCCAAGATCTTTTGTCCAAAGCACTACTTGACTCATCCTTAGCCCTGGGTCCTATGTTTCCTTTTAAGTCTCAGTCTTACTGTCATTTATTCTTTCATTTATTTTTGAACACCACTATGATATACTTTCTATGCTAAGAACTGGGGATACAGTGATCAATACAACAGCTGTCCCCAGCTTATGTATAGCTTATAATCCAGTGTGTAGACAGAAGACTTAATTGTCATCTGCACAATTAGAGATTGTGGTAAGTGCTGGAAAGGCAAAGAACAGGCAATTGTGAGAGGGAATGATGAGGAGGGTTGCCTTACACTGGAGCCTTGAATAGGGATGTGAAATAGGGAAGAACCCATTTTGCAAAGAGATAGAGGAAGACTATTCCAGAAAGAGGGAGTGACAGCTGATGCAACGGACTTAAGATAGAAAGGTTTAAGGAACTGAAAGAGGCTAGTGTGGTTGAAGCATAGTGAGTTAGCTGAAGAGCTATGGTAAGTAGATGGATTCAGGTAATGCAGAACTTTGGGCCATAAAAAAATTATAGATGTATACTAAGAACAATGGAAAAAAATTGGAAGATTTAACAGAAAGGAGTAATGTAATTTGGTTTAACTCTAACTGTATGCAGAATTGCCTAATAAGGTCAGAAGGGGAAGCCAGGAGCCAGCCAGGAAGCTATGGCAGTAGCTTAAGCCAGAGGCAGGACTGGCTGTAGAGATGGACATAAACGAGTGGGATATAGGTGGGTTTTGGAGGTAGAGTCATCAGAACTTGTTTGTGGGTTGGTGAGGTAGGGTGCTGAGGGTGAAGGATGAGTGAAGAATTAAAGCTCAGGTGATGACTTAGATTGGGACTACTAGAGAAGAAATGGGTTTGAGAATGGAAAGTTTCGAATTCAGTTTGGGGGATGGGGATTTTGAGGTTCCTGAGAAATTTCTGAGTATAGATGTCAAGCATGCAATTTAATTTGTAAGTCTGGAATTGTAAGGAAACATCTGGGTTGATTGTAGATTGTGTGTAAAGTCAGGGGAACAGATGAGATCCTCAGTGACAAGAGAGTAGAGTAAGGAGAAAGGAGGGAGTAGAGCCAAGATTTGAGGGACTCTGACACTTAGAGCTTTGGTAGAAAAAGAGGAGTTGGCACAGGAGATTGAGAAGCAGCATCCAGAGAGGCAGAAGGTTACCAGAGGAGCAGTCTGCTGTGGAATTAGAGGGACGGGGTTGTTTCAAGAAGGAGAGAGCATCAAGAGTGCCAAATGTTACTGAAAAGCCAAAGGAGATGAGGACTTCGAACATCGTGGGATCTTGCAACATGGTGACCTGCAATATGGCCTTCCTAACAACTGTTTCTTCTGCATCCACTTCATCATCATACTTTTCATCTTTACACATGCTCAGGAGGGTTTATGTATATGCAACATATACACATGCATTAGTTCATTTAATCCTCACAACAATCCTGTCAGGTTGCTATTGTTATTATGTTATCCCAATTGTATGAAGAAGGAAACAGGCTCATAGAGGCTCAGTGTCTTGCTCTATATCTTCCTCCCCATTTCACAAGTCTTTCCCATAGTCTTCTGTTGCGTAATTGGGGAAGTCTAGGATTGGAAGGGAATTTAGAAATGTTCTAGTCTTCTCCCATTTTTTAAATGAAGAAACTAACCCCAGAGATGGAAAGAATTTATGCTTATTGACTAACTGTTATCCCTGTGCTGGGAGCAAAATGTAAATTTCTCATGTAGTTCTTCAAGAACCCTAACAGTTTCTCCAATCAGGAAACTAAGGCTCTGAAAATTGAGGCCAGTGCCCAAGTTGTACTGCTGATAAGCAGGGGATTTAGGATTTGAATCCAGAAGTTGCTGACTGCAGTTTGTCTTAACTTTCTACGCCACATTACCTCCCAAGATCATGGGAGAACAGAAACTAGAACCAGGCTTTCCTGTTCCTGACCTCTCCAACATAGGCCCATCAAAGCCCCACGTCATCAGCTTTAAACACAAGCAGTTTAGGGTCCTGTCCACATGATTTCTCCAAAATGTGCAGCCCCTCCTCAAGTTGACAACATCACACACATGAGCAGATATTTAATTTTGTCTAATTTGGACCTGAATTTCCTGCTCCACCTTAGCTGACCAAGCTCTCAGATGTCCCATCCGACTGTTTTGGGTTTCATCTGTAAGTTGTAATCACTCCTCCCAGCCTGTCTTCCTCTTGCCTCCCTCATTTTCTGGCTTAGACTGTTCCTCATTATAGCTCATGTTTGCTTAAGATCATCCTTAAGTTCTTTTATCTCTTCTTGGAGCTCTTTAAAAAAATCTTTCGGGAACTTTGATTTGTTGTGGTTTGATGCTTTTTTCAAAGGCAGCTTTACTAAGTCTTTTCTAGGCTTTTTTGGCCCCATTCAATTAAAGCTAAGGATTCAGCCAGCTGTCTTATTTCTGATTTGAGGTCACTTAATGTGTACATTTAGACTCTTAACTCATATAGTTCTTTATTCTTGGCTTATTAAGTCTACTTGTCTCAGAAATACAGCCTTACTTTTTTTTTTTTAGCAGAAAATTACATGTTTGCTGTCATTATGAGTGAGCATTTTTTGACTCACAAGGACAAGTCCTAGGCAGCCCAGGTGTCTATGACATCTTCACTAACTTTGACGGCACCTGGGCCTCCTGGGGAGGTAGTGGTGGGGTAGGGATCCTGGGTGTGGGCAGGCTTTGTGACCTCTCTCTTCCTTGCTTCCCTCTGTCCTTCTTTCTAGTCTTCTTTTGAGGTCTCCCTCCTTTCCAGTTCTCTACACTTCTCCAGCTCCTCCCCCTCCCTACTGACCCTTCTCAGTGTCATCCAAAAGAGATAACACAGTGGGAGTGGGTGAGCTCAGTCTTACTGAGACCGCTCCCCTGGTGGGAGAGAGGTAAGGACTGAAATTCTGAGCCGGGACTAGTTTCTTCCTGTACCCCCTCAGCCACCACTCATATCTAAGGTAAAAATAGACGCTGCCAGGCCAGTGTGGGGATTCATTTCTTTCTGAAATCTCTCCCTGACCCTCCTGGGTTTATAAAAGAAATTCATATTCTACACATTAGCTTAAATTTTGTTCTACTTTTTGCCAACTAATACCCTGGCCTTATTATGCTAATAGTGTCCACCCCTTCTTTGTCTGGATTATGTCACAAAGAGTTCTGCATTAACTTGACAAGAAAGAACCGAGAGCCCAAATTTGCCTCCCCCTAATTCCTGGATGGGAGTGTGGGGAGTACATAATAAAGTTCTATTTCATCATACCATGCAAATCTAATGAAGCTGGTGTAAATATAATGAAGTCAATTCACATAACACCCTGTGTAGGTGCCAGGCCTATGCTAGGTAACGAGAATTTAGAGAGAAAAGAGGTCCAGTCCCTGTGTTAAAGAAGCTCAGAATTTACTGAAAAATGAAACAAAACAACAGTAAACACAAAAACCATGAGAGGTCCCAGCAGGATCCATGCCAAAGCTTAGATGTGCCAGCCCAAGGGTTTGAGGAATCTTTGGCAATCAAGCCCTCCCCTCTAACTGGAGTGTGACTAGGAGCACAGAGTTTGAATCTTGTCCACAGCTATGGTTCAAATACAAGTACATGCTCATTTGCGCCCCAGTGGATACCATGTGGGGACAACAAGCCCCCCAAGCAAGGAGAGTGATCAGCACAAGTAAGAGCCTGAGTGTGGAAGGTGGTCAATTGCTCAGGTACAGGTGAGGCTGTATTTTAATGTAATCCGATGTAGTAGTAGGTACCCTGCTGGGTAGTGCTGTGAGGAGGGACTGTGCAGCAAAACTGAGAGCTGTTGTATTCTCATTACAGAATTAAATCACGTCGTAGGTGATGTAAATGATGTGTAAGCTAAAAATTTGGAGATGGACAAATATACATAATGTGCTTGGCAACCAATAATTTCAGCAAGGCAAGCGAGGTGAAATAGATTAGTGAAAAAAGGAGAGTTGATTCACTACCTGATACACGTCAGGTACACATTGTTCCCAAAGAAACCTATGGGAGTTTCTAATGTGCATATGAAGCTAATGTATAAAAAAGGTGCCAGGGAAGTGAACAGCACGCACATTTACCTGGGTATGTATATTTTCACCTCATAAATTCAGCACCACAGTTGACCAGCTTGAGTTCATGGAAAAAAGAAAATTGACATCATAAATTTGCATTTAGCTTTCATACAGCATAAGAGAAAAAAGAGAGATATTTGTCTACCAGCATAGAATTATTGAACAGATAATTATATTTTTAAATGGGCAAATGATACATACTTTTTAGTTTTCTTATTTATCTATTGTGCAAACATATTAAATTAATAAGAAAATTCTCTATGAGGAGGGAGGGGGAAAGAAAAGTTGGCCTTTGGGGCCCAAGCAGGTATCCCCCTTGCTGTGGTACCCGAACCCAAACCAGTGCTTGGGACCCAAGAGGAAGAGTTTTCTCCATTGGAAAAGTATGAGTCCAGGAAGTCATGAGGCCAGTATAAGGTTTTGTAGGTGGTAGTGGTTGCAGCACAGCTGCAAGCTGGGTGGTCTAAGTGAATGGAGGGCGGTCTAAGTGAATGGCAGGTGGTCTAAGTGAATGGTGGGCAGCACATTGTCGGTCAGAGCATCAAAAGGGCCAAGAAGGATGAGGTACAGAGGAGGAGGAAGCATTCTGAACTCTATGTGAGTCACCTATTTCCCCATCCACCAGGGCCTTCCAAAGAGAGATAGGATAGTGGAAGGGATGAGAAGGCTATCATTCAGTGAGTGGGGTCATTGATTTGGCAGACTATAGGTCCCAGTGTTACAGCGACCTAAGCTAGGATTTGCAAAGGTTGAACCTACAGGAAATTCAGGCTACACAGATATGTGAGAAAATAATAGCATTATAATAATAGTTTAATAATAATTAATAGCTTAAGTCAAACGAGCTGATGAGTAAATACCCAGTGAGTAGATGATAAAATAAGGTTTGAGAGCAGGTAGAAGGCCCTGTGGGCTGGCTTGGTCTGACAAGGTTTGATGGAGGGAATAGGTGAGGTAGTGCTTTCAGGTGGGGAGACCCTGGTAAGGTGAGAGGGTAAGGAAAGGCAGTATTGTGATGAAAAGGGAGGGACCTCCAGTTTCAACCCTGATATGCAAAGAACTTAGAAGTCATCACTCCTAGTCTTATGGGGCAAGGAAAAGCTAGACAAGCTGAAAATCAACAACTTTTCTTGAGCATATCATAAAACTGTGGCCACAGGGCAAACTAATACCCTCAAATCTGGAGAGACATAACATCCAGAAAGAGATTGCAACTAATATTTGCTTATCAGAGACATTCTTGAGCTATAAACTTTGGGAACATTAATTGGGTGAGTTGCTGGAGGCTGAATGTGTATCAGAGTGAGAGGGAGAGACCCATGAGAGCCACAGTCTTAGGGGAATCCCATTTATAAGCTTTCCCTCTAGCAGCCCCACCATATTCTCACAGTGAGGATGCTGGAAAGATCCCCCTGTGGCTCTGGCAAGGGAAGGGGAAGAGTGATCATTATGAAACATGCCCAGAGCCTCCTCCATAGCAAAGGTCCACTACTCAGGAGAAGGGGTTTTGCTGGAGCACAATACTGAAACTTTATGCCAGTGGAGGAAAAGGATTGTTTTCTCCGTCCTTCCTAACTCACCCAAGGGAGAAAAAAACCCACAAAGTCAACTGGGGACAGAGCCTCAAGAAAATAGATTCGCAATAATGTAGTCAGGGAAAGGTGCAAGAGGAGGGGGGAAAGTATACTACTGGAAGAGTGTCAGAAGCCCTCATGAAGTCCACAGCACTGAGACACAAGTCCTGTAGAAGACTCAGACTTAATGGAAAGATGATAGAATGCTCTTCCTACTCCGACACCTTACTACCACCACAAGACCCCAGTGTAATATCAGTGGGTTGCAACTTAATGGGCAGCAAGAAACAGACTCTTTCTGAGGAGTAATACATAGGGAAGCCCCTAAGACAAGAAGGGAGACAAAAACAAGGACACAGTGGAATTTGAAGCCCTTGGTACCTATAACTACAACAAACATTAAACACAGTAAAACTCCTAGCCAGATTAACATAAATCTTTACACTAGAGGCCTATTTACCTTCATTTCTATTACCCAATAAATCAGATCTAACTTTCAGCAGAAAATTACAAGGCATGCCAAAAATCAAGAAAAGCACAGTTTGAAGAGACACAGCAATCATCAGCATAGACTCAAATACAGTACAGATGTTGGAAATATCAGATAGGGAATTTAAGATAACTATGATTAATATGTAAAGGGCTCTAGTGGAAAAAGTAGAGAAAGTACAGGAATGAATGAGTAATCTAAGCAGAGAAATGGAAACTCTAAAAGAAAATCAAAAGCAAATCTTAGAAATCAAAAACAGAGTAACAGAAATGACACTTTGATAGGCTTATCGATAGACTCAAAATGGCCAAGGAAAGAATCAGTGTACTTGAAATAGATTAATGAAACTTCCCCCAAACCAAAAACAGAACAGAACATTCAAGAACTGTGGGACAATATCAAAAGTGTAACATATGCAAAATTGGAATGCTAGGAAGAAAAAGAAACATTTGAAGTAATAATGGCAATGAACTTTCCAAAATTAATGATAGACAAAAAACCAAACCATAGATCCAGTAAGCCTAAAGACTATCATATTCAGTCTTCAGAAAACAAAAGACAAAGATAAAGTCTTGAAGGAAGCAAGAGGGGAAAAAAATCACTTTGTTTATGGAGAAACGAGAATAAAAATTATAGTGGACTTCCTGTCTGAAACGATATAAGGAAAAGGACAATGCAGTGAAATATTCAAAATGTTGAAAGAGAAAGAAAAACCCTACCAATAGAGAATTCTACAGCCTATGAAATTATCCTTCAAAAGTGAAGGCAAAGGAGTCATTACTACTAATACCATGGGCATGAATATATAATAAAGGAATACTATGAACAGTCATATGCCTACAAATTTGAAAATTTAGATAAAATGAACCAATTTCTTTGTCTTAGTCTGTTTTGTTTTGCTAAAACAGAATACCTAACACTGGGTAATTCATAAGGATAGAATACCTAATACTGGCTAATTTATAACAACAGAAATTTATTTCTCATAGTTCTGGAGGCTGGAAAGTCCAGGATCAAGGTACTGGCATCTAGTAAGGGCCTTCGTACTGAATCCTCACACTACAGAAGATGGAAGGGCCAAAAAGACACAAATGCTGCATCCTCACATAGGGGAAGAGCAGAAGAGAGAGAACCCATTCCCAAAACCCTTCTCATAGTGTCATTATTCCATTCATGAGGGGTCTGCCCTCACGACCTAACCATTTCCCGTTAGGCTCCACTTCCCAACACTGTTGCATTGGAGATTCAGTTTTCAACACATCAATGTTGTGGGACATATTCAAATCATAGTGTACTTGAAACACAAATTATCAAAACACACATGGAGAGAGATGGATAATTTGAATAGTTCTACCTCTTATAAAGGAAATTGACTCAATAATTACTAACTTTCCAAAAAAGAAAGTGCCAAGCACAAATAATTTCACTGGTGAATATTACCAACTATTTAAGGGAGAAATGGTACCAATTCTCCACCATATCTTTGAGAAAATGGAAGCAGAGGGAACATTTTCTAACTCATTTTACGTGGCAAGAATTACCTTAATGCTAAAATGAGGTAAATAATTATAATAAAGAGAAAAGCAGATCAAGATTTCTCACAAATACAGATGGAAAAATGTTCAACAAATATGAGCAAATTCAATCTAACAATGTATAAAAAAAGTTATACTCCATGACCAAGCAGAATTTATTCCCAGTATGCAAGGCTGATTCAACACAAAAATCAGTGGTCAACCACATCAACAGGGTGAAGAAGAAAAAACCATATGATCATATCAACTGATGCAGAAAAGCATCTGATAAAATCCAGCACCCATTCAGAGCAACAACTTTCAGCAACCTAGAAATAGACACCATTAACTTCCTCAACTTGATAAAGAATATCTACAAAAATCCTGCAACTGACATCATTCCTAATAGAGAGGAACTGGACTCTTTTCTCTTAGATGTTCTCTGTGACTACTCCTATTCAACATGATGTTGGAAGTCCTGCCTAGTGTGGTAAGATAAGAAAAAGAAATAAAAGGTATATAGATGGAGAAAGAAGACATTACAGTTTGTTTGCAGATGACATTACTGCCTACATGAAACATCCAAAAGAATAACCTCCTGCAATGAATAAGTGATTATAGTGAGGTCACGGGATACAAGGTAATATACAAAAGACAATTTTTCCTATTATATTCCCAGTGAATAACTGGAATTTGAAATAGAAAAATTATCTTTCGTAATGGTGGACCTCCAAAATAAAGGAAATACGTAGCTGTAAATATAACACAATATGTACAGGATCTACATGCAAATAAACTGCACAACTCTGATGAAAGAAATCAAAGATGATTCAAATAAGTGGATAGACAGTCCATATTCATGGATTGGAAGACTCCATATTGTTAAGATATCAGTTCTTCCCAAATCAACATATAGATTCAACACAATTTCAGTTGCTATCCCAACAAGTTATTTTGTAGATATTAGGAAACTAATTCTAAAGTTTATATGGAAAGACAAAAGACCTAGAATAGCCAACACAATATTGAAGAAAAATAACAAAGGTGGAGAACACACACTACCTACTTTCAAGACTTACTAAATAGCTACGGTATGACAGCATGGTATTGATGAATGAGCAGACACATAGATCAATGGGACAGAATAGAGAGCCCAGAAATAGACCCCTACAAAAATAATCAACTTATCTTTGACAAAGGAGCAAAGGTCATTAAATAAAGGATGATAGTTGTTTTTTCAACAAATGGTGAACATAGACACAGCCCTTACAATTTGCACAAAATTTAACTGAAGATGGATTACAAACAAATTTAAAATACAAAACAATAAAACTTCTAATAAAAACATAGTAGAAAATCCAGGTGACTTTGGATTGGACAATATATTTGTAGGTGTGACACTAAAAGCATAATCCATGAAAGAGAAAGTGGATAAGTTGGACTTTATCAAAATTAGAAATTTCTGCCCTGCAAAAAACACTGTTAGGAGAATGAAAAGACAAGTCACAGAGTGGGAGCAAATAGTTACAAAAGACATATCTGATAAAGAACTTGTATCCAAAACATGTAACGAGTTCTTAGAATTTAGCAATAAGAAAATAACCTAGTTGAAACATGGGCAGAAGATCTGAACACACATCTCACCAAAGAAGATATACAGATGGCAAATAAACAATTAAAAAATGCTTAACATCATTTGTCACTAGGGACTTTTAAATTAAAACGACAGTGAAGTGCACCTGCTTGTCTCTTGGAATGGCCGGAATCCAAACAACTGACAATAACAATCGTTGGTGAGGATGTGGAGGAACAGAAACTCTTATTTATCACTGGGGGAATGCAAAATGGTACATACATTTTGCAAGACAATTCAGCAGGTTTTTAATAAAGTTAAACATAATCTTGCCTTATAGTCTGGCAATTGTACTTCTAGATGTTTACCCAACTAATATGAAAACTTATATTCATACAAAACATGCATACGAATATTTATTGCAGCTTAATTCATAATTGCCAAAAGCTGGAAGCAACCAAAATGATTTTTAATAAGTGAAAGGATTAACAAACTGTGGTATATCCACACAACAGATTATTATTCAGTGATTAAGCAGGAGTGAGCTATCAAGCCACAAAAAGACATGAATGAATCTTAAATGAATATTGTTAAGTAAAAGAAGCCAGTCTAAAGGCATACTATATAATTTAAGGTATATAATGTTTTGTAAGAGACTAAGCTATGGAGTCATTAAACAGACTCTGTGGCTGTCAGGGATGTAAAGGGAGGAAGGTTGAATATATGATACACATGAAATTATCTTAGGGTGATAAAACCATTCTGTATCATAATATAATGGTGGGTACATGACATTATGCATTTGCTAAAACCCATAGAACTTCATAGCACAAAGAGTGAACCTTAATGTATACAAATTTAAAAATTCATTTAAGAGGTAAGGACATTCCATGATAGAATGCAGACTGGGGCAAATGAATACAGCTGTATTATGAATGTATGATACAACTTAATTGAAGAGATAGGGGAAAAAGATTCTTACCTAAGTAGCTTTGGAAATGGGTGAAGACTATAAAGACGAAAGGATCTGTACATAAAGACTGTAATGCAGCTAGTGATGTTGTTTCCCATTGGAGTGCAGGTGAACAATTCTGAAACCACTGTACATGTATACTGGAACTGGAGAATTAGGTATATGGATGGTGGATGATGAGAATCAGATTTCTCACTCATGGAGTGTAAGGTTATAGACAAGCAAGAGGAGGAATAATCCATGTGGTACTTGATTAGAGTAGAAGACGTTGGTCTATGAACTTAATGTTCGGCTTAATATAGAAACAGATGGAATGTATATATATAAAATATAAATTATATATACATTATATATGTCACATATTACATATATTTGTGTGTATATATGTGTATGTGTATATATACACATATATATGTAATATACGACACTGGTAGCAATGAGCATACCTGCAGCCCAACCTTGGTTTCTAATGCTATTCTTTAATAAAAGGAACCAGGGATCCTGGAGAAGTAATTTATTGTAAGGCTGGGGCAGGAAATATACAAGGTGAGCCTGGTGCATCTTCATAGTCCCAGAAAGGAAGAAAGTGTTCAAAAACACACAATGATGGAAGTATGTCAAAGGGACATAAGAACCAGCTGAAAGAACTCCTAATGGCCAAAGCAGGAACAAATTGAGCAAGAAAATAAATTAGGTGATATTGCATTTTAACCCAAAATATAAAGTAAAAATATCTATGAGACATAAATAAATGATTGAGTGAATACATGAACAGTATAGAATAGATACATCTCCCCTGTGAAAGAACCCCAAATAATATATATAAATACTTCACCCTTAAGGAGGTGAAACATTCTTCCCCAGCTCTTACATGTGGGCTGTGAATAGACTTCCTTCTAAAGAATACAGTGTGAAAAGGGGAGAAAAGTTACTTTGCTGTGGAGGAAACACTACCTCAGTCAGATGATCAAGATTAACATCAATAGTGATAAGTCATGTTCATAGCTTGTACTCTGGATCTGATGTGGCAAGAATGGCACTTTGCCTCTATAAAAATCTTCCTGCCAGGAAAATCATAACTCTAGTATAACCATGAGAAAAATATTGAACAAATCTAAATTGAAGAATTTCTACGAGATACCTGACCAGGACTTCTCAGGTTTTAATGTTAAGGCCATCAAAACCCAGGAAAGTCTGAGAAACTGCCACTATCTAGAGGAACGTAAGGAGACATGATGACTGAATGCAATGTTGTGTCCTGGATAATATCCTGTCACAGAAAAATGACCTTAGGTAAAAGCTTAAGATATCTGAATAAAGTGTGGACTTTAGTTGATAATAATGTATTAATATTGGTTTATTAGTTGTGACAAGTATATTAATGTAAGATGTTAGCAGTAGAAACTGGGCATGAAGGGTGAGAGAACTACCTGTACTATCCATGCAAATTTTCTGCAAATAGAAAACTATAATAAAATTAAAAGTTTACTAAAAAAAGATAACTTTTTAAAAAAGGTGGTGGAGGGGAAGGGAAGGAAGGCAAAAATTTAGAGATGTTCCACCCTATAGGAGAAGCTAGTCAGATGTTGAAGCACAGATGTGAAAGGGTCCCCAAAAGCAGAGATCTGCCTGTCAGAAATAGGTCAATTCCAAGGAATCTTTGTAAAACTGAGTATGAATCCAAAGGCACTGCCCTGGAAACCAGCCAGAAGGAGTTCAGTGAGACTTTTATGGTCTATTTAGTTAGTATCTACTTAGTGCCAGGCACTTTATAGACATTTTCTTATTGATTCCCTCAACAACTATGTGAAGCAATTACTCTTCTATTCTTTGTGCAGAATAGAAGATCCAGAAAGATGTATGTCTTAGAGGCTACAGCAGAGACTGACTGGAGTTGGAGCCCAGCTCTGTCTAAATCCAAGTTCCTCATACTGCTTAATAGCTTCCATTTACTGAGCACATAAACTATCATCCAGGCCCCATGGCAAATGCTTTAAATACATTTTCACATAAAATTCCTGATTTAGGTTGTAGGTTCTATCATGATCCCCATTTTACAGATGACGAAAGACTCTCTGAAAGCTTATCTACAAGTTCTTCAAAGTCCCATAGACAGGACATGGTGGTGCAGATATTCAAATACAGGTTCTTTGATTTCCAAAACTCAAATGTTAAACCACTAGCCTGTATCACTTTCCATTATGGTGACTGGAGGTTTTCCCTGAGTGGTGTATGGTTTCCCCTGAGTGAAGTATGGCCTATCAGGTCTGTCTCGGAACTACTTCCTCTAAGGCTAGGGTTGACTAGAAGGACCAGATGGCCATTAAGCCCTGCTCACTATTCTCATCTCTCTTTGTATGGAGATCTATGTTTCACTCTAGAAGGCCAGCCTGCTGAGAGCATTGCTACAGTGAACACCCAGGCACTCTCCTGCTTCAGCTCAGCAAAGGAGCAGCAATTTCCTCAACTGCCATCTGCAGACCTCTGGAATGGATCTTTAGATAAAGTCCTTTAGCAACATCTCAACATAATCAAATTGTGCATTTTACTGTGGCTTCAGATGCCTGGAGTGTGGCCTGCAGTGAAAATGATATCTATGACACACGGGGTGAAAACGACTAGTAATGGCCTCTGATAAACAAGTGAGCTCCTAGCTCTGCAGACACTGCAGGCCATTTAAGATCTGCCAATCATATTTGAGCTGCTGAGTCCTACAGCCTGCATTGCTTGGCAATGCGGGATGCAGGAAGCAGATTCAATACACATAAAGAAAGCCAAGGGCTGGGCGTGGTGGCTCATACCTGTAATTCCAGCACTTCAGGAGGTCGAGGAGGGTGGATCACGTGAGGTCAGGAGTTCAAGACCAGCCTGGCCAACATTGTGAAACCCTGTATTTACTAAAAATACAAAAAATTTGCCAGGTATGGTGGCAGGTGCCTGTAATCCCAGCTACTTGGGAGGCTGAGGCAGGAGAATCACTTGAACCTGGCAGGCGGAGGTTGCAGTGAGTCGCACTGCACTCCAGCCTGGGCAACAAGAATGAAACTCCATCTCAAAAGAAAAAAAATTGAAAGCCAAGGACTCAAAGCTCATGGGAATGATGCCTAGGATATTCTGTACCTGTGTGCCTGAAGCAGGCTTCAGAAGACAGCTAGGGCTTTAATCCTAGACAGAGGACCCAGGAGAAAATTCTTCAGCAAACATCGCCATCCTCAACATGGCCAAAACAATGGGGATTAGTTAACTCTGGCAGTGATACGCCAGGATGCTTTCCACTAACATTTTCCAAAATATCAGTGAGCTACTTCCAAGATTGTGTTGAGCAAAGGGTTAGTCTTATGCTGTGACCCTGCTGTGTGGTAATGGCAATGTAATTTCAGTTTGCAGCAGATACATTATATCCTAGAGACATTATCGCTCTTCCTTGGGAAATGCTGTTGCATAACAGTGTTGGGGCTTAAATTGTAAGCTGTGGCAATAGCCACATTTAATATGGGGATGTGCTTGTATTTTTAAAATTTTGTGGGTTGGAATTGGTGAAGTGGTATTCTTATGTAGCCTGTTAATTCCCTGGCTTTTTGAGAAAATGGAACACATGAGAGACTAGGTGGGAAGGTGGTGTCCTCACTGCCAGGGGAAGGTGGAGCAGGCCACAGATGCTGAAGAAGGAGTGCAAAGGTGCTTTTGCCTTGAGTGCGACCCCTCTGGCTGGGGTGAGCTGAAATGAAAGCAAGTGGTGGAAGGAAAAAATTTGCATATATTTTGGAATTTTACACATGGCAACAGGGGATAGAAAATTGATTTCTTTAGAATTTGGATTCTTCTGCATCAACAAGGGAAGGACTTGGAAGAAGGAGAAGGAATACAATGTTCAATTTTATGGGCCAGTTTGGGACATTTTATTATGTAGGCGTTGTGTTCTTTGGACTATGTTGTTATCATCTGCTGCATATTGTTTAACACTGTCTGGCGAGCTTGATTGGACAAC
Source organism: Theropithecus gelada (assembly GCF_003255815.1). Lineage (NCBI taxonomy): Eukaryota > Metazoa > Chordata > Mammalia > Primates > Cercopithecidae > Theropithecus > Theropithecus gelada. Next base: position 156,612,592 of record NC_037669.1, read on the forward strand.
ATGGCTGGGCATTATTTAAGATGGGAAATAGGACAGCAGTGACTTCTTGGCCTACTGCCTCAAATGGTGTTGTTGAGGTTCCAGATATATCTTGGCATGAATGGAAAATTGGAGGGGCTCTTCTGCCAGATTGCTGTGTTTAATGGAGACTGACGAGACTCCTGTGTGAACTCACCCCAATGGGAGAAGGAGCCAGGCTAGTTCATGTGTCTAGAACAAAAGCCTTAGTTGTTGGCTGAGAGTCCTTATGTTTTCTCCTAGCCCAGTTCCCATTTCACTCATCCATTCATTTAAAACACTTTTACTGAGGCATTAATATGTAGCAGTCACTGTGTTATGTGTATAATTGCAACAGTGAACAGGATAGAGACAACGAGTATTTGTATTCTGTGGACATTAGGGAGGCTGAGAGTAAAATCTGAAAGAGCTGGTGTTCTGAACAGTCTGGCAGATACTGGAGCGTAAGTAGTTTGCCTTCTCTAAAACCAGGTGTTGAATGGAGAATGGTCACCCCATAACCCAAAGCTGACCACTTTGGCCCTTCAGCACCATAAGGACTCTGAGGTATTGTTGGTACTTTCTGGTAAAGCAAGAGGAGATAATATCCGGCAAAGCAGACATCTCTGGCTCTAGGAGAGCATAAAAGGAGACCATAGCACCTGCTGGGTCAGTGACAAAGAGCACAACGCTTGGCAGACGTGCAGGTGAAAACATAGGCCCAGCAGAGTGGTAATGTGAAAGATGCAGGGTCTGCAGTACCCTGAGGAGTAGTGGTAAAGAACTGGGATGAGTGCTGGAGGAGCAACAGTCATAGAAGGAAAATGCTTCATTGTGAGTATATTTGTGAGATTCCCTGAAACTACCCAGAGACACTGGAGAGATTTTGCAGGACAGGAGTGTGTTTTCTTGTTTTTGATTTTTGCTGCTAATATAACTTCACACACACTTACAAACTGTTGAGCTGTGGGACAACTGAATTATAATACATATAATGAGAAAATCTACACAAAACTACCCTCTACTACTAGTGTCACAACCACCATAATTATTGCTATTAATGAATGCTTGCCAGGGGCTAGGAAGTGAGCCATGATCAGTAAGTATATTAATGCAAAATCCTTAGAAAGATTATAGAAGACTTGTTCTTTCCACCCAGATGGAACCAGATTTATCTTTCTATCTGAAATAACCAAAAAAATGGACAAAATACATGAAATAATGGTTTTCAATACATGTATAATGGTTTTCAATACCATTATTTCATATATTTCAACAGAGGAGAGTAATACCTGAAAAATGAGAAAAAAACAAGATAATCCAGTGATTGACCCAGCTTTCTGGCCATGGGACAGGGAAGGGGAACTTGGGTAGAGCCCAGCAGACAACCTGAGTTAAGGAGGCTGCAAGTCTGAGAAGATCAGAACAATTAGAGTGTATGGAACAGTGCCCCAACAAGGAAAAAGCTGCACATAGAGAGACATCCAGATACCTGCAGAGGGTCTCTTTCAATTGCTTAGCTGAGTACTGATCAGTACATGTGTATGAGGTTAACAACTAAGGCCAGTAAAAGAATCACCCAAAAGGATTAGAGGTTACAGTGCCCAGTGTTCACACATGGCTGGGAATATGCCTGTTCGCAATAGTCAGACTGGAAAATATAATGATTTGAAAGGTGTTAGGTAGATTTCAGAAGAAATCTCCTTTAATAAGAATAATTAGCTCTAGATAGCTGTGGTCCCACTTGCCAAATCTTTAAAATGACGCCTGAAAGGGTCAAACAGTTTCTAAGTAACTTAGCTGCATCCTAAAACAAATCTCAAGAATACTTATAGGAATACAGAAATATCCAGCACCCAACAAGGTAAAGTGACAATGTCTGACATCCAATAAAAATTTATCAGACGTGCAAAGAAGGAAAATACAAACCAGAATGAGGAGAAAAATTTGTCAACTGAAATCAGTTCAGAACTAATACAGACAAGGGCATTAAAAGAGTTGTAAATGTATTTCATGTGTTCAAAAAGTTAAGGAAAGACAGAAAATACTGAAAAGGTCAAAACTGAGCTAAAGACGAAAATTACAGTGTGCGAGATAAAAAATACGCTAGATGGAATTAAGAGAAGATTAGACATTGCCGAATGAAAGATCCAGAAATGATCTAAAATGAAACAGAGACTACTGATAACATTATCCATTTACAATACAACATGATGAATCCTAAAATAATTATGCCAAGTGAAATAAATCACACACACACACACACACACACAGAGTATGATTCCACTCATAAAATTCTGGAAAATGCAAAAGAAGCCTGCAGATGTGGAGGACAAGAAAAGGTGGGAGAGGGTTACAAAGTGGAGGATAAAGCTTTTGGAAGTAACATTTGTGTTTATTCTCTTGATTTTGATGATAACTTCATGGGTGTATATGTATATCAAAACTTAACAAATTGTACACTTTAAATGTTTGAAGTTTAATTACTATATGTTAATTATACCTCAATAAAACTAAAAACTTTTAAAGGCATTAGAAGGTGTTATCATATATATTTAAAGATGAGGAAATTGGTATCCTGGGAAGTTAGTTGACTTACCTAAAACCAAATAGTTTATCAGACAGTGACCAGGATTCTCAATTCTTTATGCCTTTTAGTGACATTGGATGGCAACATGAAAGCTAATATCCCTTGATCATACTTTCCGAAAGGATTGCATTTAAAACATATCTATAATCAACAGTGAGCATTTGTTGATGGACCCTCTGTAATATACATCTACTGACCACCATCTGACATACTGCAAATATATTAATTTGTTAAATGTCAATCTTCCCACCCCCTGGCCAACAGAAAAAGAACAGGAATTGTGCTTAGTACATTATTTATATTGAATATTTCTTAAATATTTATCTCTGTCCATACCTCTTTCCCTCTTGTCCCAGCTGGCACTTTGGTGACCAAATATGCATAAACTCCAGTGGTTTTACAGAGACACAACTTGTCTCCTATAAAATCATTGGCGTTTTGCCTCATGCTTGCGTCTGGTGGCTCTTGCCTCATGCTCTAGTGTTTTATTGTTGTTGCTGCTGCAAGACACCCATTCAAGTAACATGTATTACTTTGAAGTGCAGGTTTCCTTCATGGGATGAACCATTTTAGTGGGAGATGGGATTCAGGGGATACATTTTCTCTCATCACTTCCTAATGGATGGACCTTACATTACTTCTCAGGGATGGTCCTGCAGGATCGAGCAATCAGCCTCACTTAGTGGTGGCAAATATAATGCTCCTGTATTCACTTCCTTACTTTTCCAGCTTTACTCTCTTTGACCCTGATTCCTACCACCTGAGATTGAACTCCTTAAGTAAGTAAAGCACATAAGCCCCTTGCATCAGGCTCTCTTTCCTGCTTTAAGAGCTGGCACTAGCAGTGGTTCAAGGGAGTCAACTCCTGGATGGCATTTTGGAGCCATGCTATCCATGCATTGGATGAGAATAAAAATGTTTATGCCAGTAATAAGTGGGATAGTGGTGACTTCTGAAGGGCAGTGGCATTATAACAACTAAAGTTTTCACTTAGGTTTCCTTGGGATGAAGTGCAGACACAAAGTGAAGTGTTATAATATATGGTGGCTATGGCTTTTGAACAGTACGGGGGCAATGATAATTATAGGAATTGTATAATGTAATGGTTTAAAAAAACCTCATTAGAGCCTTAAAAATGACAATCTCAGAACAGCCAACTGATAAATTATGTTGTGGAAATCAGAAATTCCTATGGAAGCTTTCAAAGAGATGTTCATCTCTGTAGCCACAGGGCAGGCTGTGATGAGATCAGGCCCAGCATTTAATTGTAAGGGCATTGGGGCTGCAAAGGGAACAGAATGTGTAGCTGAACAAGTCTCCCATGTCATGGTCATGTCTTGTATGAAAAAATAGTGGAATCCTAAGACTTGGAAGAAGGCAATTTGGTAGATGAGCCAGAGGATCTTGAATTCTCAGATTGCTTTGAACTTTCTGGAATGGCAAAGGATTTCCATCCTTTGTTAGAGGACAGAAGACTCTTTCCTGCAGATTGTGCGATGACCTCACCTGAGGTAGGCACTTCACAAAGTTCTGCTTGTTTTTCACAAGATTTTCTCTCACTCCTCCAACCCCAATTCATTTAGGCCATTAACAAAGGCCAGATGTCAACACATCCTAAGTAGAGAAGTATAGCTCTTTTACAGGACAAAATAGCTTATAGTGTGAAAAAAGTCCTTACTTCATACGTACTAGCAGGGGCTAGAACACATGTGTCCATGGATCTTATGGGTGTTGAACCATAGAAGAATGTGACGAGATAGAAATTTATTGTTGGGGCACTTGCCCATGAATTAGGATTCAATGGTTTGACAGGGACACTTGCATTTGAAATGATCACAATAGTTTGTTGGGATGGCCCTTTGAAGCTTATATATGACAATGGATTACAGTTCACAGAGATTTTTGAAGTGTGGTCCCAGACCAGCAGATTTAGCATCACCTGGGGACATGCAATTCCTCTACTGAATCAGAAACGCTGGAGTGGACTCCTACAATCTATGTTTTAATAAGCCCTCCAGGTGATTTGGATGCTCACTAAATTTTGAAAACCACTGGCCTGTGATAATAAGGTGGAGAAACCAGAATTTCTTTTGCACAGTATTTAAGGAAAGAGTCGGGGGCTCAGGGAGATGGAACTGTTAGAATGGGTTTATTAAGTAAGACACAAGAACCATGTTGGATATGTTCCCTTGGGGGGTTCTAAGTGCACCCTTTCCTTAAGGCAATACAGAAGGCACAGGCGAGGGGAACACTAGAATCTTTTAAAAAACTTGGTGGTGGCTGTCATCTGTGGGATGGGGTTAACTATGGGAGATGCTCTCATGAACCTGGTTTCCTAATGCCAATGGGATGATAAGGTTATAGGATGATGGAGGCAGGTGGCAGCACTTAGGGTCAAGGTTGCTATAATAGGCAAGTGGTAACCGGGGTGCATTGACTTACAGGGGTTTGTAGAAATGACTAAACAGATCATGGCAGTGGTGGGGAAGGGCAGTGTGCAGTGATAGAGGGACAGCGGATGAGAGTGTTGCTCCATTTGTAAAATAAGAAAAAAGGCCATCTCAGCTGCCACAGTGGAAAGCCAGTCCTTCACCTGTTCTAGTTCACAATCCCAGAGTCTGCTCTGTGAATAGAAGGCCATATCCACTCAGCAAAAACCTTGTGGTATAATTGCATGTATGTATGGTAAGTATCTCACAGACCCTTCTCCACAGTGACCTGCGGTCATTTGCCAGGTTAACTGCATGCTTTAAAAAGGGGAATACGAGATTAGCTCTGGAGTCGGAGCTGATGCTGATGCCAGGGGTACCTGCATCATCATGGTCTTTGAACCTAGAAAATGTTCACCACAGCAGCCCCATCCCTAATCAGTCTCAGCTTCCTTACAGTTAGATCTTCTCCCCATTTCCCGGCCCATATTCCCCAAGACCACTACCAAAAAAAATGATGCACTATTTCAGCTAGCTTAAATCTTCCTCGTGCCTGCCCATAAGAGGGTCTAAATTGATTACTAAGTCACCTACTTTATCTCACTTAGGTGAGACAGAGTTCAGTAATGTTAGAAGTCAAAGTCTCTCTTTGACAGGTTTGGGCTGATCAGCACAAAGTTATGTTATTCTCAACATTACACTTAAGTGTGACTTCTGCTGCTCTTTTCTCCAAAGATAGAAAATAGTAATTGCCCATTCGCTGTTATTCTTTCCTTCTGGCAGGTCTCAGAGGTTAGGACAAGGACAAGGAAAGCTACCCAGGCAACAGTTTTTCTGGAAGGTCCAGTCCCAGGCCCATAGCCCTGGGCATTAGGAGAGGGGACACTCAGTTTTGCCACCCCTAGCAATGAGGACTGGTTGGCAGGAAGCCAAAGTAATATGGCTTTTTCATGATTATTACCTACACTGAGCTCATCAGGACAAGCATGTAAAGTGGCAGGTGTGTAGTATCCCAGCAGCTCCCAATCAGGCTCGCTTGGATTTGTAAACATCAGAAAACCCAAGCCACTCCCCACTAAGGTCTCCATATTGGCTCTGCTCAGCTTTCACGTTATCATTACGTGGAGGTGATTGTTTGCTGTCCTTAGTACTCTGCAGTGATGACCTTCTGCAGTGATGACCTTCTGCAGTGATGACCCTGGCTGATTTTCCTTGAGATGTGCGCAGACCATAATGGACTTCTGTGATCTAGAAATCTCCTCCCTATGGCAGTTCTTTCACCCCAGTTGATATTAAACCAGCATATATCGTTTTCCACTGTCCTTGTACTTTTCATTCTGTGGCAGAGCCTGTTTTTTTCCAGTTTATGTTTGCTTATAGCTAAAGTATTTTCAGACATATTTGTGTATTTCCTTTTATTCTTCATCGATGAAAGTATTATGAAGGAAAAGTCCTATACACAGACAGACCTTGCTGTACATTTCCTCATCCACCAAGTTTGGATGATCACAAACACAATTTTAAGAGATATCCTATATACAGATGAAACTGAGGATTTATAAGGCTCACAAAAGAGCAGAGTAGATACCTCACTGTGCAGACTTCTTTGACCAATTTTCCTGGTTAAGTGCAGAAATATAAGTGCTGGTTGAGCATCTCTTGAGAATTCTGGGAAGCAAGTCAAAGGTATCATTCTAACCCTTAAGGATTCCATAGTTTAGCTAGGGAAGGACTGAGGGAGTATACAAATAGAAAAATAATAGAACTGTGTATAAGGTACCTAATAGGGGACAAATGAAGACATCTTTGAGGCAAGGATGCTTGAGCAAGATTTTGAAGACAGATAAAGTGGGAAAGCTAATTTGCTTTTTTTGCTAAGATACGGTTTCACTCCACCTTCAAATAACAAGGAGGAAGCAATAAGTAAACATTTATCTGCCAATCTCTCTCTCTCCATTCATGATCTTGTTTAAACCTCCAACAACCCTGTAAAGTGGATAAAATCAACTAGCAGGAAGAATGGGATATGACAACCACAGGCAACAGCATGATGTCCGTTGAGAAACACAGGTAGATAGTTTTGGTGGGGTTTAAAATATCAGTGGGAAGGGTGAAAGGAAATGAAGCTGGAGAAATAGGCAGGACCAAGTCACAGATTGTCTTATACACCTAGAAGCACAGCCTTTATTCTCTTGGCCAGTGGTTTTCAAAATGTGGTTCCTGGATCAGCAGCATCAGCATCACCTGAGAACTTGTTAGAAGTGTAGATTCTCCACCCCTCCTCCAGCAGCTGAAGGAGAGACTCTGGGGATATAGTTGGAAATCTTAATTTTAACAAGATCTCCGAGTGATTCTGATGCACACAGTTGTTAGAACCTCTGCTTTAGGGGTTGAGGAGCCACAGCACGTTCTGAGCATTGGGAAGCACATAGTTTAAGAAGATCTCTCTTACGGCAACGTGGAAGCAGGATTGGAAGGGGCAAGCCCTGTGACAGAGTCACCAGTTGGAAGAGTGCTCCAACAGTCCAGTTGAGAAATGACCAAGATCTAGGCAGGGCAGAAACAGAGGAACTGGGGAGAAGAGCACAGGGGTGAGAGGTGAAAATTTTTTGGCAGACTTTGAGGCCAGCTGGATTTGGAAGGTGAGGGTCAGGGGACATTTGCTGCTGTGACTGAGGTTACAGTGAAATGGCCCAGTATGGTCAGGCCAGCTAATAGGGAGGGGGACATTCTCCAGTGCACCTTAACATCCATGTGCTCATTAGCTATGTCTTCCCCTTGACCTTCACAGTGAGGAAGCAAGAGCTCTTTCTGAGTCATCAGAACTACTTCACAAAGATGAGTGATTATTCCAGACAGAGGAAACATCTCAAAACCAGTAGTGCTAATGAAAAGAATATGTAAAGTGTATGTGTGTGTATGCACAGCACATTCTAGGGAATGCTGTGGTATGGGATTTCTGTTTGGATTCCAATTATTTTGTTATCTTCCTGGTACCTGCATTTGTATGCAATAGGTGATGGGGTGAGGTGAGTAACTTAGCTATTAGTACTTCATGGTCTCAGCCTCTGTGTATTTGATTTCCAGCAAACAATACAGATAGGTAAGTATGAGAACTTTTGGGGGGCATAGGGAGTGTCGAATACTTAGTTATTGGTTGGTTTAGAGACTTAAACATCTCTTGTAGAAATGTTCCAAAATTCGGGCTGTAAGCCACTGAATGTGACTGTGCTGCTCGATTGTTCCAGAATGGGGTTCCTGAGAGTCATATTAACAGATTATTGTATTTCCTTAAAATGTCCTGTCATGGGTTGAATTTTGTCCCCCAGAAGAGATATTCAAGTCCTAACCCCAGTGTCTGTGAATGTGACCTTGTTTGGAGATAGGATGTTTGCAAATATAATCAAGTTAAAATGAGGTCAAGCTTGATTAGGGTCAGCCCTAATCCCATGACTGTTGTCTGTGTAAGAAGGGGGAGATGTGGATGCAGATGCAGGCAGAACAGAGAGAACATCATATGACTATGGGATCCGCGATTGGAGTGATGCACTTACGAGTCAAGGAACATCAAGGTTATAAGTTAGGAAGAGATAAGGAAAGATTCTCCCCTAGAGGATTTAGAGATAGCCTGGCCAACACCTTGATTTTGAACTTCTGCCTCCAGAACTGGAAGGCAATACATTTCTGTTGTTTAAAGCCACCAAGTTTGTGGCAATTTCTTGCCACAGCCCAATAAATGAATACATGTCCCAAACCTTTAACAGGTTTAAGATACATAATTCCAACTTCAAAATAGAAATGTAAAAAAGCAACAACAACCAGAGATGATTTGAAACTTACACTAAACAGACTTTTAAATCAGGGGAGTTGGGGAAATGGAAGAGGAGCCTCCTGTGTGTAAAATATGAAGAAAATGGATAATGTTTTTTTTCCTCAAATTGCCCAAAAGTGCAATAGACTGGCGGCTTCTAAGATGGAAGGAAAAATTCTCTATAACTTTCAGGGAAAATAAGGACAAGCAGAGAATTCTCCTGTTCTGTGACAGCCTATCACCAAATGAGAGATGGAGAATAATAGAAAAGACAGTGATGATATAAAATGGGCCCCAGCCATGGAGCATTGCTGGATTAACTCCAGCAGCATTTGTGTACGTTGTCATGTCAATAAAATTACTGAAATTGAAACCTGAAATTGAACAGAGTGTGAAAGAAAGAAGATATTACTCAAGGGACCGAAGCAGTAAATATTCCCATTAAGGGAAGGTGATATCATGGAAAGTTTCTGTGGTTTGTGATGCCATTGAAGTCCAAACAAAGCAGGTATAATTTCATTGTTTCCCTCTGTGGCATTTTTTTTTCTTTGCAGAATGGAGCACTTGGTTGTAATAAAATTGTGCTCCTGAGAAGTGAAATCAAAGTTCACAGATGCATCAGTAGGTTGGAGTGCATATTCATTTATTCACAAGCCTTGTGGGGCTGCTTTTTCTCAGCCAGGAGATGTGAGCTTTCTTTATGCACCAGCAGGAAGTTGATGGGAAGAACAGGCTCTGGGTTTCTCATTCTTGGACAAGGAAGAAAGCTGAGCCTGAACATGACTGAGGTCAGCTCAGTGAGGTTGGCTTGGCAGTGTGGCTGGAAATCCACCTCTCATCTCACCTCTCCTTGTTTAACTGTGGAATAATTCCTTTTTACCTACTCTACAATCCCTGCGACCCTCACTAGATGCCCCCAGGCAACCCCTCTCTTTTTCTGCCATCTTAGGCCAAGGTTAGGGTGCACCATTCCTGAGGCTAAGTCTGAGAACGACTTTAGGCCAGTTCCCTTTTTATAGTCAAGAAAGCTCGTCTGCCAGCTGTTTTCATCCCCAGCAGTCTGAGTGCTTAACTGGAAGACTGATATCCTCACACCCCATGTGGCAGGGCATTAGGAGCTCTGCTGATGATCTGTCCATAGGATAAGCTCCTGACTCAAAATATACAGACACCAAATCCACTGCCAATGTTTCCCCTTGGAGATTGCTTTGTATTGAAAGAATTCACAGCCTGCTTAAAGTTCTCATCTTCTTATAGAAACAAGTCAAAAGGAAACAGAACACAGCATCTAATCCATCATTAGATACACCTATAAAAAGCCCAGTGTCGTCAAACTGGTGAGGAAGACCTGTTTTGTCTTTCCTGGGGATGCTGAGCTCAAGATGACTTGGCTGAACTCTTGGAACGCAGTAGGAGGTTGTTCCTATTATGATTCTTATTTTATAATGGAAACTGAACTTTAGAGATGTTAAAACATTTGACCAAGCTGGCAGAGTTAGAATTACAACCTGGGTGTATATCTTGCCCAAGTCATGAGGTCAAGGGCACCACTATGCCACACTGCTTCTCATGAACTACAATTTTTGGGAAGGTGCAGAATGTCAGGGCTGGGTGACAGTCTTAGTCTGTTCAGGCTGCTATAACAAAATAGCATACACTGAGTAGTCTATAAACAAAATAAGTTTATTTCTCATGGTTCCAGAGTCTGGGATGTCCAAGATCAAGGGGCCAGCAGATTTGATGTCTCATGAGGGCCCATTTCCTAGCTTATAGATGGCAACTTTTTGCTGTAACCTTACATGGTGGAAGGAGCAAGGCAACTTTCTAGAGCCTCTTTAATAAGAGCACGAATCCCACTCATGAGGACTTCATCCACATGACCTAACTACCTCCCATTAGACCCATTTCTTAATACTATGATTTTGGGGGTTAGGATTTTAACATATGAGTTTTAGGAGGACACAAATATTCAGACAATAACAGTGACTTTAGGGGTCCTCCAAGCAACTCTGCTGCTGGTGTGTAAAGCTCCTCTACAGCACTGCTGGAAAGTGGTTTTCTAGATTCTGCATGCTTACTTTTAGTGCCAGAGAATGCACCATCTCTTTGGATAGTCCATAATGTATATTCAGTCATACATAAGCAAAATACCACTATTTTGGTTGCGATTTGAGATTTGCCCATGTGTAACCTCTACCCATTCATTCTGTCCTCAGGGACCACAGAAAATAATCCCAATGCTTTGGCAGACTGTGGAGCATTTAAGAACAGGCTTTGGCTCTCAATAAATCTTCATTTTTTATTCAGTCTTTGAACAAGACCTCATCCATAATGGTTTCCAGAAATTTTGCTTTTCTTGGAACGTGTTACAATTTGCTAAAGTCCCTTTGTAAGTGTGGGAAACATAATTTGAACACACAATATTCCAGGTGTAATTTGGCCAAAAAATAACAAGATGAGACTCTTGCATGCTATCTTTTTGCCACCTTTGGGTCCTGGACGTCAGCCTGGTATTGACTATGTTCAAATAAGATTAACTTGGACTCTGCTCTGAGTTGCAATCTGAGATGACCCAGGAATACCTTTACACTATCGATGAATAGAGCAATTTTATGAGCACAGGCCATGGTAAAAGTGCTCAGCCCTTTGCATATTTCATTGACCAACCTTTGTAAAGACATAAACAGCTCTTGGTTCAAATTGAACTCATTAAAATCCAACATCCCAATTGGTGTTATAAATGTTGCTATAGAGATACCTCCTCCATGGCTATTTGCCAGGGACCATCACATAAATCTATAGATAAAACAATCTTATCAGTTCTAATACATTGGTTAGGGCAAATACTGTGGGTATAATATATCCATTTTGGACACAGCTTATAGTTTTCTATAAATTATCCAGTTCAGGAGCAAGAACCATTGAGAAGTCTAGAAATTTGTAAGAAATATGTTGTCTTCAATTCCACATGTTTATGTTCTTCCAAATGTCAACTTACCTTTTCCTCTGAATCAACAGTGCAGTATCTCTTCAGAGTCATTGTCTCCTCACTTTATGATGGTTCTGACTGGAAAATGTCTACTAAGATTTTTTTTCTGAAGTACTTCTGTGAATTTTGGAAGAACATACCATGTTTTTTTTTTTTTTTTTTTTTTTTTGCTAAGATACGATTTCACTCCACCTTTAAATAACAAGGAGGAAGCAATAAGTAAACATTTATCTGCCAGTCTCTCTCTCTCCATTCATGATCTTGTTTAAACCTCCAACATCCCTGTAAAGTGGATAAAATTATTCCTATTCTATTTCTCTATTTCATAGAGAAATCTGAGAAACTGAGGCTCAGAAAGGTAGGATGACTTGCACAAGGCAAAGTACTGACAGAGTCAGTCTTCAAACTCTTGTAAACTAATTCTAGGTATAGTTCATTCCACTACCCCCAGATTTTACTGTTCCAAACTGTAGTCCTCTAAAGCAGTTTGAAAGAGGCCAATCATTTGCTCCTCAGAGGCAAGGTTTCCTCAGCAGAAATATTCTATTATGATAATAGAATAATTTCCATGAACTAATGTTGGGATTCATCTTAAAGTTAATCAAGGAGGACTAACATAAAGTTACTCATGCCACTGCAATTACTTTGTCTAAATTAGATATGCTACTTTGGCTTCACTTTTCTCACTAGGTCAAATCAAACCAATGATTTTTAAGAATCTATAAGTGTTTTTGTTTAGAAAACAGGATAAAGTGAAATATTTCACTGAGCTATATGAAGGTATTTTTGTCAATAGATATTAATACAAATCTTTTGGATTCAAGATTTAAAGATAGAGACAGAATGGGTGAAAAAATGCTTACTGAGTTTGACTGAACTGCAAACTAGCAAAAGGATTTGTGGCGGAAAGTGTTTCAAAATGCCACAGAATACAGAGAATCTCTAAATCTTTGGGTTAGGATTCTCTTAGAATTTAGGGTCTGAGTCAGGGGTTCCCAACTTTCCAGGGCCAGGCAGGTAATGTCAGTATGTGAGAGAGGTGGTATAAGTTTTTTCTATTTCTTTATTATGGTAAGATACACATAAAAAAAAACCTTACCATTGATAGTGTAAAGGTATTCCTGGATCATCTCAGATTGTAACTCAGAGCAAAGTCCAAGTTAATCTCATGTGAAACTTAGTCAATTCCAGGCTGCTCAGTGGCATAATACTGAGTAACCATCACAACCATCCATGTCCATAATTCCTTTCATCTTGTAAAATTGAAACTCTGTGCCTGTTAAACCGTAACTCCCCGTTCCTCTTCCCTCACTGCCCCTGGCAACCACCATTCTATTTTCTGTCTTTATTATTTTGATTACTCTGAGTACTTCCCATAAGTGGAATCACACAGTATTTGTCTTTTTTGTGACTGGCTCCTTTCACTTAGCATAATCTCCTCAACATTCGCCCATGTTGTAGCACATTGCAGAATTTTCTTCCTTTATAAGGCTGAGTAATATTTCATTGTATGTACATACCACATTTTGTTTATCCATTCATCTATTGATGAACGCTTGAGTTGCTTCCATGTATTACCTATTGTGAACAATACTATTATGAAGATGGGTTACAAATATCTCTTCAAGACCCTGTTTTCATTTATTTTGGGTATATACACATAAGTGGACTTGCTGGAGCATATGGTAATCCTATTTTTAATTTTTTGAGGATGGGTATAGAAAATCATGGTATATGCAGTTTTCTTTTTATTTTTTAAACTTTTATTTTAGGTTTGGGGGTACATGTGAAGGTTTCTTACATGGGTAAACTCATGGCATGGGGGTTTGTTGTACAAACTGTTTCTGTAAAAAGGTATTAAGCCCAGTACCCAATAGTTACTTTTTGTGTACCTCTCCTTCCTTCCAACCTCCACCCTCAAGTAGACTCCAGTGTCTGTTGTTCCCTTCTTTGTGTTCATGATTTCTCATCACTTAGCTCCCACTGATAAGTAAAAACATGTGGTATTGGTTTTCTGCTTCTGTGTTAGTTTGCTAAGGATAATAGCCTCCAGCTCCACCTATATTCCCACAAAATACATGATCTTGTTCTTTTTGATGACTGCATAGTGTTCCATGGTGTTTATGTACCACATTTTCTTTATCCAATCTGTCACTGATGGGCATTTAGGTTGATTCCATGTCTTTGCTGTTGTGAATTGTGCTGCAGTGAACATTTGCATGCATGTGTCTTTATGATAGAATGATTTATATTTCCTCTGGGTTTATGCCCAGTAATGGATATATTGCTGGGTTGAATGGTAGTTCTGCTTTTAGCTCTTTGAGGAATCACCATACTGCTTTCCACAATGAACTAATTTACACTCCTACCAACAGTGTGTAAGTGTTCCCTTTTCTTTGCAACCTTGCCAGCATCTGTTATTTTCTTAACTTTTTCGTAATGGCCATTCAGACTGGGGTGAGATAATATTGCATTGTGGTTTTAACTTGCATTTCTCTAATGATCAGGGATACTGAACTTTTTTTCATATGGTTATTGGCCACATGTATGTCTTCTTTTGGAAAGTGTCCATTCATACCCTTTGCTTACTTTTTTAAAAGGGTTGTTTGTTTTTCTCTTGTAAATTTGTTTAAGTCCCTTATGGATGCTGGATATTAGACCTTTGTCAGATACATAGTTTGCAAATATTTTCTCCAATTCTGTAGGTTGTCTGGTTACTGTGTTGATAGTTCCTTTTGCTGTGCAGAAGCTCTTAAGCTTAATTAGATCCCACTTGTCAATTTTTGCTTCTGTTGCAATTGCCTTTGGTGTCTTCGTCATGAAATATTTGCTGGTTCCTATGTCCAGGATGGTATTGCCTAGGTTGTCTTCCAGGGTTTTTATAGTTTTGGGTTTTACATTTAAGTTTTTAGTCCATCTTGAGTTGATTTTTATATATGGTGTAAGGAAGGAGTCCAGCTTTGATCTTCTGCATATGACTAGCTAGTTACCCCAGCAGCATTTATTGAGTAGGGAGTCTTTCCCTTATTGCTTGTTTTGTCAGCTTTGTTGAAGATCAGATGGTCATAGGTGTGCAGCTTTATTTCTGGGTTCTCTATTTTGTTCCATTGGTCTATGTACCTGTTTTTGTACCAGTGCCATGCTGTTTTGGTTACTGTAGCCTTGCAGTATAGTTTGAAGTTGGGTAATGTGATGCCTCCAGCTTTTGTTCCTTTGCTTAGGTTTACCTTGACTATTTGGGCTCTTTTTTGGTTTCATATGAATTTTAAAATAGTTTTTCATTATTCTATTAATAATTATGTTAGCAGTTTGATAGGAATAGCATTGAATCTATACATTACTTTGGGCAGGGTGGCCATTTTAATGAAATTGATTCTTCCTATCTATGAGCATGAAATGTTTTTCCATTTGTTTGTGTCTTCTCTGATTGCTTTGAGCAGTGTTTTACAATTCTCGCTGTAGAGATCTTTCACTTCTCTGGTTAGCTGTATTCCTAGGTATTTTATTCTTTTTTGACAGTTGTGAATGGGATTTCCATCCTGATTTGGCTCTCAGCTTGACTGTGGATGGTATACAGGAATGCTAGTGATTTTTGCACATTGATTTTCTATCATGAAATTTTGCTGAAGTTGTTCACCAGCTAAAGAAGCTTTTGGGCTGAGCCTATCAGGTTTTCTAGATGTAGAATCATATCATGCAAACAGGCATAGTTTGACTTCTTCTCTTCCTATTTGGATGCCCTTTATTTCTTTCTCTTGCTCTGGCTAAGACTTTCAATACTATGTTGAACAGGAGTGATGAAAAAGGCCTTCCTTGTCTTACGCTGGTTTTCAAGGTGAATGCTTCCAGCTTTTGCCCATTCAGTGTGATGTTGGTTGTGGATCTGTCATAGATAGCTCTTATTAGTTTGAGATATGTTTCTTTAATATCTAGTTTATATAGAGTTTTTAACATGAAGTGGTATTGAATTTTATGAAAAGCCTTTTCTGCATCTATTGAGATAACCAAGTGGATTTTGTCTTTAGTTCCATTCATGTGGTGAATCTCATTTATTGTTTTGCATATGTTCAACCAACCTTATATCCTGGGGATGAAGCCTACTTGATTGTGGTAGATTAATATTTTGATGTGCTGCTAGAAGTAATGGCCAACCCAGAAACAATGAGCACCCCTAGTATCCACACTATGGTCTCTAAATATTTCCCTGAAAAGGACTGTTCTTAACAAAAAAGGCTTATTCCTGTTCTGAAACAGGGAATGAACAAGCAAGCCTTAAATATCATATTATACTAAAAATCAAGGAGATAATTAATGAAAGACTACTAAGATTTTGTCAAAGACTCAGATTCCAAATTGAAAAGGCTACCACTATCCAAAAATGGAATGATTTGGCCACTGATACAGATACAGTTTAATGGATTCATATCATATCAAATATATTTGAATTCATAAATTCATGAGGTGACTAAAAAATAACAGTAAAGAAGAAACTCAGTAGTAACTGATAGAAAATTAGGAAACTAATTTATTATTCTGAAAACTGGTTACTATAAGGAAATTATCCAGGAATTATCTTTCCTTTCTACAAGAGCTATACCTCAGAGTAAGCAAATTAATGATAAGGGAAAGTTCTTTATATTGTTATACAGAAAATGCTAAGTGAAGAAGAAATGATATAATTAGAACATTAATATTCGGTAATCACAAATGAATTGTTGGATCTAGGCAATGATCATCAATACTGCTAACAACACAAAGACACTTGAGCATTATGGATCTCCTGATGAAAGTACACAACTCTACCAGTGAAGTGGTTTTGCCAAAAAAAAGAAAAAAAGAACAGAAACAAGAAAACAAACAAACTTGAATCTATATCAAGTCCTTAGCTCTAGCAATTTAGAGGAACAGAGGAATTCATCAAGTGAAACCATGGGATCTAATTAGCAAAATTCAGACAGTGGAAAACCCTTTAGGAAAAGCAATCCAGTTTACTGATCAACTAAATTATAAAGAAAAGATGCGAGAGAGAGAGAGAGAGAGAGAGAGAGAGGAAAGGGGAACCTTTAGGTTAAAAGATACTCAAGCTAGATATCAACAGTTATAATATATGGCCCTTTTTTGCATCTGAATTGAATCAAACTGTAAAAGATCAGAAGAAAGACAACACAGAAATGTGAATGCTGATTTTTCCCAAAGGTCACATTTCCTAATACCATCACATTAGGGGTTAGGATTTCAACAAATGAATTTTAGAAGGACATTCAGTCTATAACAACCAGTAACTTCATATTAAAGTTTACCTGGAAACTGGTGTTTCTCCTACGTAGCTTTTAATTTAGTATTTTGCTTTCCTGAATTTTGGATTTTTGCCTGTGACTTTTCTACTTTAACCACCATTAATTTTCCACACATCTTTGCTTCAAACTGAAGGCCTCCCCAATTCCTTAAATCTACTCCTAGTTAGCACTAACACATTTTATGTGCACTGGAGACTTTTACTTAAGGACTGTCTGTGGATAGTGGGTACAGCTTATAGGCAATCACTTAAAATTGAATAAGAGGCATTATAACTAATGCCACGATTCTAAAATTAGCCGTAATCCCAAGTAGGCCTGCCCTGTTGCCTTCTTTCTTCCTTCTGAGACTTCTATTACATTTTATGGCTCCCAAGTCACAAACCACAAACTCCCAGTTATTCATTTATTTTTTTCCCCAGAAGAAATAGCTTTATTGGGATTAGCATCTGGAAAAAGAAAGTAGTACCTGATACATCATAATGACTTGAGGAATGCAGATAGGGCAGGCATACCGTTATTAGACAAATGGACTCCATTTCCCAGCAGACTCTGTAGTAAGTCTAAGCAATGCAAGGCCCTGTTGGGAAAATAGTTTCCCCACTCCCAAAACCCTCTACTAAGCTACCATTTTTAAAAATGAAGCAACATTCTTCATATGCCTTTTTTACCTCAACTACTGCTATTATAAATACAAGGAAATATCATATTATATTAATCTTAAATTTATATTGTACATTTAGCTCCAAGTGTTCCTCATTTTCTGTAGTTGCTGTCCTTCTGAACCTGGTTCAGTTGAAAATTGAGAGGGCAATCTTACTAGCCCACAGTGGCCTTTTTCCATTTTTCCTCACTGGTTAGGCCCAAGTAATAGGGAGAGTCTTAGGCTTGGGCAATAGAGTTATTTGCCTCACACAATAGCACATTAAGGCATCAAATTTGGGATACAGAGCCAGGCTGATGAGATTTGTAAACAGGAAAGCACAGACCCATAATTGGTGTAGAAAGAAGAGGGATGATTGCTGGCTTGCGTGTTTATAAGCTTTCTCCATCCTCATCTTCATCTTCTCTTCCAGTCCTGGCCCTGCATTCCAGAAACCTAGAAATTCACAGAAGACTGGTCTGTGATTGGCCGGGCGCGGTGGCTCAAGCCTGTAATCCCAGCACTTTGGGAGGCCGAGACGGGCGGATCACGAGGTCAGGAGATCGAGACCATCCTGGCTAACACGGTGAAACCCCGTCTCTACTAAAAAAAATACAAAAAACTAGCCGGGCGAGGTGGCGGGCGCCTGTAGTCCCAGCTACTCGGGAGGCTGAGGCAGGAGAATGGCGTGAACCCGGGAGGCGGAGCTTGCAGTGAGCTGAGATCCGGCCACTGCACTCCAGCCTGGGCGGCAGAGCGAGACTCCGTCTCAAAAAAAAAAAAAAAAAAAAAAGACTGGTCTGTGGTGAGTATGGAGGGGAGTAGGGAGCAGTGGGTGTCTAGGGTTGGGAGTGGGGGATTAGTAGCTTGGATACTCTGGCTGCTACCCAAAGTGAGGGGACATTTGCTTTCCATGAGGAGCCCCGGGAGGGGGTGGTAGAAAGAAAGAAAGAGAGGCGAGAGAGAGAGAAAGAGAGAGAGAGAGAGAGAGAGAGAGAGAGAGAAATCATATGTATGGGGAGACAGGACCAACAGGATTGTAGCTTTTGGGAATGTGGAGTTGGAGGAATATGGAGGACTCCCTAGTAGGCATGGATGGCCTCAGCTCTCCTGAACTAGGATTATAGCAGCTCAGTACTCCTTGTTAAGTCTGTGCTTGGACTCGATTTATCTTTATCTTCCTATTACTTTCTTAAACAGAGCAGTTCATCTCCCCTCTTCAACCTAAACCAGGCTCTTGACCCAGGTTCCTATACCCAAACACTCATTGAAGTGTCCTCTAAGCAGAGGGTCATCTATTCAAGGTCTCCATACAATCACAGTCTATCAGGGGAACCCCACCCCTGATATTTATCGTGAGTTCTTTTCTATTTCCTAGGTGTCTTGGCTGGTTTGAGAAATAAAGGGAAAGAGCACAAGAGAGAGAAATTTAAAGCTGGGTGTCGGGGGGAGACATCGCATGTCGGCAGGTTCCCTGATGTTCCCCTAGCCGTAAAACCAGCAAGTTTTTATTAGCAATTTTCAAAAGGGGAGGGAGTGCACGAATAGGGTGCGGGTCACAGAGATCAAATACTTCACAAGGTAATAAAATATCACAAAGCAAGTGGAGGCAGGGCGAGATCACAGGACCACAGGATGGGGCGAAATTAAAATTGCTAATGAAGTTAGCACGCATTGTCATTGATAACATCTTATCAGGAGACAGGGTTTGAGAGCAGACAGCCTGTCTGACCAAAATTTATTAGGCGGGAATTTCCTCATCCTAATAAGCCTGGGAGTGCTGCAGGAGGCGGGGGCTTATTTCATCCCTTCGGTTTCTACCGTAAAAGGCGGTCGCCTTAAGGGGGCCGTCTATAGACCTACCCTCAGGGCGCATTCTCTTTCTCAGGGATGTTCCTTGCTGAGAAAAAGAATTCAGCGATATTTCTCCTATTTGCTTTTGAAAGAAGAGAAATATGGCTCTGTTCCACCTGACTCACTGGTGCAGTCAGTTTAAGGTTACCTCCCTTGTTCCCTGAACATTGCTGTTATCCTGTTCTTTTTCCAAGGTGCCCAGATTTCATATTGTTCAAACACACATGCTCTACAAACAATTTGTGCAGTTAACACAATCATCACAGGGTCCTGAGGCGACATAGATCCTCCTCAGCTTACAAAGAAGATGACGGGATTAAGAGATTAAAGTAAAGACAGACATAGGAAATCACAAGGGTATTGATTGGGGAAGTGATAAGTGTCCATGAAATCTTCACAATTTATGTTCAGAGATTGCAGTAAAGACAGGTGTAAGAACTTATAAAAGTATTAATTTGGGGAACTAATAAATGTCCATGAAATCTTCACAATTTATGTTCTTCTGCGGCAGCTTCAGCCAGTCCCTCCGTTCGGGGTCCCTGACCTCCCACAGCAACAGTCCAAAACGCTGACAGAGCTTAGAAATCACATATTTCTTGGTTACTTGATCACAGTCTAGTCTGTTTCTCTCCACCTTTCCTTCCAGAGACAGATCTTAGAGCTTATGAGATTATTTTCTTCAAGTTACAGAAGCGTCAGAAAAAGTGGAAACTGATGTACAGTCCAGAAAGTGTGACAATATGACGAAAGGTGGACTCCATGAGTTTTTCCTTTTTCATTTCCTCCCTTAGTTCCTTTTCTGAAAGAGGAGCTTTCTGTGTCCACCTGAAATAGTGTGTTGCATAAATCGCTGTCTCGGTCCTACTGTAGTTCTTGCTCCTGTACTCAAGGTCTTGCTGCTTCCTGCCAACAAGCAAGAACAAACAGATCTCAGATATCTTAATGACAGGTGGTTTATCTCAGTTTGTAATCAAAAGGGTTCCACCACCACCACTAACACCCCTAAAATTAAACGCAATGAAAAAAGGAGTAAATTGCTGAATAAACTGCACTTTAAATATATAATTAATAAAAATTGTATTTGTTCTCCCTTGTGAAGTGTGTCACTATTTACCTAAGTGTCGCATGCCTAAGCCCAGTGGAAGGAAAGCCCTCTGTGGTCCAGGGTGATGGATGGCAGAGACTCTGGCCTGGACTTACACTGTCCAGCTATTGCCTGATCTTGCTATTCCTCTCATTATCCTTCAGCAGTCTGCAATCCCAGGCCAACGGACATTCAGCCATACTTTGGAACTGTTGTTCTCAAGGGGACAAGTGGACTGCAAGTCAGATCCACAAACATCAGCTTATGAACCCTATTGTGGCTTATGTCTTCTCCCAGCAGGCCAGACTCTCAGGGCATTGAGCACCATGTGCAGAGTTAAAGCAAGTGTGTCATTTGAGTCTTCCTTGAAGGAATCACTGCCTGATTGCAAGGTAGAGTACTTTTGTCCCTTGGTTTGGCCCTTACCTTATCTATCTAGCTCAATAGGGAACAGAGATATTTTGGGATGCAGACCCCCATCATATCAGCATGTTTTCTGCCCTTCTCCTCCCTCAGCTCCAGAAGGATAACCCAGGTCTCACAGGGCAGAGGTGGAATTGCTGGGTGGTAGGAGGGTGAGCACAGAAAGCAGCTGTCACTTGAAGTCCATCTGCCATAGAGACTCACGGTGTGACTAGTGACAGTCCAATCTCGTATTTCACATCTGCTTTCCATAATGCTTTTTCCCATCATAGTCTTTATAACCAGCATATCAACTTGTTATCTTGAAAACTGTTGAGAAATGCCCCTTGTGGAGACTGCTCAGGGAGTGATTGTGACCTTTATTTCTCCTCCCACCTGACTGCCCAGAAGCATCAGTTCCCATGGCCTCTAGACTGATAATTATGGGCAACCACTTATCTTCAGTTTCTCTGTGTCTTTTCCTTCTTGTGTTGGAGGCCCTGAACACATCTGGAATACCTCCAGGCCTGGCCTCACCATGCCTTGGATCTGAGTCCTGGCAGGGTCTAGGTCTAGGCTCTCGGGATTCCCAGCAGGACCTAACTTTTTACCTCTACAGGTTTTGTGTAATTCTAGAGAGTGTATTTTGGGAACCCCAAATCAGACTAAATATCTGACATTTTAAACTCCATTTATGGGACCTGTGTAATAGCATATTTCAAATGAGCACTGACCGGGAGAGCCTGTGGCGTATGATGACCCTGGTGGGCACTGGCACCTGAATGGTAATTATGAACTCAGCAATAGAGTGCTTTGCCACTGTGGTCACTCCATCCCATTTCTGAGAACCTGAAGGAGGTTGCTGTTTCTGGACTTTGTACAGTTACTCGTGGGCCATACATCCTCATCTGTGACTACATTTCATACCTGTGAAAAGAAAGGCTTTTGAATAGAAAGTCCTTAAAATCCTTTTCAGCTTTAACAACTGTGTGGTGTTATGATCTGTACTACTTTTGATTTATTTTTCCTCTCCTTCCCATATATCCTGGAGAAATCTTAAGAATGAGGAAACTGAATCCTAGCTGACCACTGCAACTTCCCAGAATACAAAGTATTCCCTTCTCTTGTCTTCTAAGCCAAATGCAGATTTGCAAAAGCCCTATTGGGGCAAAGTGTGTCCCTGAATTGCTCACTCTGTGTATTTGGATTAAAAATGAGCATTGCACTGCATTAGTAGAAGTAATATTTACAGGTTTAGCATGGATGCTGATCATTAATGGAAAAATAAATTAAAATCCCCATGCCCTCAATCTGAAGAATCTTGGCACACTTCTGGATAAGATTAATGTTATGAAACAAGGTTTTAGAGGAGATATAGGAGACTGTGTCCTTGATATAACAGAGCTCAGTGTACTTTACTGTGAAATTTCCAGGGAATTGATTTGCAGATGAAAGCTCAGAAGCCCACAACAGTGGACAACAGAGCTGTCTGTTGAGCAAGTCTGGGGGATGATAAGAGGAGGGGGGATAAAAGACATTAGCTGCTCAGGAGCTTCTAAGAGCCGTTTCCTCAGACGAGATATTCTTGTGTGACTTCACTTGGGGCCCTTGCTCTGAGAGCATATCCTAAGCAGCCAGTGCTCCCTGCCATTCTACCAGATTTTATGCTCCAGGATTGTATGGTTTTGGAGTCGGGAGCAGTGGCAAGTGAGGACCAGAGAGTAATCAGCATTCCTGCCAGTGTCGGAAGCTCTCAAAATTTGGCCTTGATTAAATGCAGTGCTTGGCACACCTCCCAGGCTTGGGGAAAGGACAGGTAGAGTCACACACTCTTTCTTTCAACCCACATTTATTGAGCACCTGCTCAGTACTGGCTCTGCCTCTGTCACATCCTCACAGGGGTTCAGGCATATCAAGGAGGAACTGTAATACAGTGTGGTCAGGGCTATGATGAGTTAAATACAGGATGCTGTAGGAGCATGGAATGGGGGCCCTGACCTTGCCTGGCCACTAGGGGATATCCTTTAGTGCAAACACCAGCCCAGCCTCTAAAGACCATGCCTGCTTTAGAGGCAGAGAGCAAGAGGAAGTGAGCAAGGGAGGTCATTCACAATTCTGTCACTCCCAAATTTGTCTGAACCTTTTCGGAAGGCATTTATATTTCCTGCCAGTACCACCTCTTGGGGGTGATGAATTCCAATAAGTTTCAATCCATTTATTACTCACCGTGAGAGAAATTGCTTCCTTTTATGTCTGGAACTAAACCTGGATCACATTTCACAGGATATCCCCTAGTCACAGAGTTTTGGAATCTGGTGCGTAAATCCGTGCCTCATGAATCCTCAAGGTTCTTGTTTGTTTTGTTTGTTTGTTTTGTTTTGTTTTTTGAGACAGAGTCTCGTTCTGTCACCCAGGCTGGAGTGCAGTGGTGGGATCTCGGCTCACTGCAACCTCCACCTCCCGGGTTCAAGCGATTATCCTGTTGTCTCAGCCTCCCTGGTACCTGGGACTACAGGCATGCACCACCACACCCAGCTAATTTTTGTATTTTTAATACAGACGGGATTTCACCATGTTGGCCAGGATGGTCTCAATCTCTTGACCTCGTGATCCACCTACCTCAGCCTCCCAAAGTGTTGGGATTACAGTCATGAGCCACCATGCCTGGCTGGTTCTTGGTTTTGTGGATGCAGATGTCTTCTCCTCTTGGCCTTCAGACTGAAGAGTCTAACCTTTCCCCTTGTCTGATATACCCATTTTATTTGTCCTTGTCAGAATCTCTAGTTGTCGTACCTTTCCGGGTTGTGGTGGTGAGAACTTCTCTTAACTGCTTTAATAGAAAAACAAAAAGCTGCTTTGCATAAGGGAAGGAAGTATTTTTGCTTTTTGTTTCTGATAACACAGCATGAGAATACAAGACAACTGACTGAAATACTCAAGGGCAGGGCGCTTGCATCGGAATCATCTTTACACCCCCAGGGCCTTGCCTAGAGCCTGTGGCGTGATCAGTGCATGCAGGGTGCATGTCTGTAGAGGGTGGGGGTGAATGTATTTCCTGAGTATTGCTGCGAGCCCAGATTCCTTTACATTATGCTTACAGTTTTGATTTTTTGTTTTTAAATTTTTTTTCTAACCCTTTTAATGTCTCACTAGATTTGTAGGTGCGTCCTCGGAGTCACTGATCTTTACTGCCTGGTGGAGTTATTTGCAATGCTTTCTTTACCAAATTATTGTGTTTTTATAATTATATAGAGGAAAATGTTCATTGTAGAGCATTTGGACAGTACAGAAAAGATCAGATAGAAAAGTAATATTAGCCACAATTCAGCCACACCTGAATACATTTCTGCCCAGTTTTTTCTATGACCCATTGATAGTTTTTCATTTGTTAAAATTAGAATCTTCCTATTATTCATTGTTCTTTTTTTTCATGTAATACCACATCATGAACATTTTTCTGTGTCGAGGAATATTCTTTGAAAATATTATCTTAAATGGTTGCTTAATTATCTGACAAATGGATATAAATTTGACTGGTTATTCTTCTTTGAATAGACCAATTGTTTCCAACGTTTTGCTATCACAAGTATTTCTATTCTTCCTAATATTGACACAGCCTACTGGGTCTGAGTCTGATTATTCTTGTCCACTGTACATGACTAGAATGCTTTATCTAACTCAGTGGTCCCCAAAGTGAGATGTAGTCACCCAGTAAGCAAGGGAATATGGAGGGTAGGAAGAATATTATAATTCTGATTTTTTATTTGTTTTTGTCTTATACTTGTACAGTTTCTACTTTTGATGCTCTTTTTAAAAAACCAATATGTTGTATGGATATAACAGCATACGGGGATGTAATTTTGTAGTGAGTGACCCTATTTAGAGGGAACGTGCTCAGATTCTTTTTTACCTATAGCAGATTGCAATCAAAATTATTTGGAGACCACTAATCTAAGTCATCCAGAAAATTTGTAAAGCTTTGTTTCCTCTTGGAGTTTTCCTGAAGTTCTGAGATTTAGGGGAAGTTGGATTATGAAGTCCTCCAGGGTCTGCTAAGCTCCTGGTAGCTTTTCTCTGTCGCTGTCAACAATGGGGACTCTTCTTAAGCTGTGAGAAGCAATGGCAGAAACTTGGCTGATCTTCTCCCTTTCCCTGAACAGCTATCAGATAACGCCCACTGCTTGTGACTTCCTTATGCCATCTCATCCTATGGCTCCAGATGAAACTGAATAAGTTGGGCTTTACTGTGTGGAGCCTGGCTATACTTATCTCCTCCAACCCCTGTTTTCCTTTCATCTAGCTCTGAGGCACTTGTTTTTTTCCCCTCACTCTCTGAAGACACTTCCATTATTCCCTCACTCTTTTACAGCAGTATCTTTTTATTTACTTGTTTATTTATTTGCGGGAGACCAGAGTTTTATTATTACTCAAATCAGTGTCCCCCATTCGGGGATCAGAGTTTTTAAAGACAGTTTAGTGGGTGGGGAGGGGCAGTGAGTCTGGGAGTGCTGATTGGTTGGGTTGGAGATGAAATCATAGTGTGTCACTGCCTTCTTGCACTGAGTCATTTCCTGGATGGGTGAGGGGGTCACAAGATCAGATGAGCCAGTTTATCAATCTGGTTGGTGCCAGTTGATCTATCATATGCAAGGTCTGCAAAACATCTCAAGCCTTGATCTTAGGAGTTTAGGGAGGGTCAGAATCTTTAGCCTCCAGCAGCATGACTCCTAAACCATAATTTCTAATCCTGTGGCTAATGTTAGTAGTCTAGTACCCAGACAGGAAGAAGGTTTGTTTTGGGAAAGGGCTGTTATTGTGTTTGTTTTAAAGTATAAACTAAGTTCCTCCCGAAGTTAGTTCAGCTTATGCCCAGGAATGAACAAGGACAGCTTAGAGGTTAGAAGCAAAATGGAGTTGGTTAAGTTAGATCTCCTTCACTGCCTCAGTCATAATTTTGCAAAAGTGGTTTCAATCCCTGCTTTTAGGTTCTTTAACACCTTAATCTTAAGGTGTTGGCTAATGAAGATGGAAGAATGGTGAAGACTGCTCTAATTTCTTCCTGCTGATCAAGGGTGTAGTAGGGGTAGGTGTGGACCCCAAGGTGAAAGAAGTGAAACCACTTTGCAACTGTCTGAGTGTACTCATGCAGGCCTGGCTGGGGTTCCAAGGCTTGTATGGCAAAGCTGTCAGTATTGTCGTCTGTAGTTTCAGCATCGCATTTAAGGGAACAGTGTACTATAAGGTAAATACTGAGTACTAGGGTAAGGAGTGCAACTCCCCGTTTTAAAAGTAAAGATTTGAAAGCATTGGTTTGGGGACTTGTAACCCACAAAGAATTTAGGATTTAGTTCAAACCACAGAAACAAAACAAAACAAAAAACCAAACAAAAAACTCAAGAACAGCTAACAACAGGTGTACTATAGTTTTTCTTTTGAAGTATAAGTTTTCTTTCTCCAGTCCCCATTCAAAAGCTCCCCACTGCACCAACATAACAAAATAAAATAAAACAAAAATGAAAGTATACTGTCTCTTTAAAATGTTGCTGGTCCCTTGTACTTTTATAACTTTTGTTTTTAACAGCTTTAATGGAATATAATTGACACACAATAAATTGCACATTTTTAGCATGTACAATTTGATAAGTGTGGGTGCATGCATACTCCTGTGAAACCATCAACCAAATAAAAATAACGAGCATATCCGTCACCTCCAGAAGTTTTCCCAAAGGGTTGTAATCTATTCATCTACCTGCCCTCACACACTCCTGTTGTTCACAGGGAACCACTGATAAACTTTATGTCATTATGAATTGGTTTGCATTTTCTAAAATTTATATAAATAGAATCAAACAGTATGTATTTTTTTGACTGGCTTCTTTAACTCATAGTTATTTTGATATTTATCACTGTTGTGTCAATCATTCATTCCTTCTTATTGAGTAGTCTTGTATAGATGTAGCAACAAATTATTGATTCATTTACCTATTGATGGACATTTGGGTTGTTTTCACTTTGGGCTTTTAAAAATAAAATTGTTGTAAACAAATGTTTACAAATCTTTGTATGGACATATGCTTTTATTTCTCTTGGGTAAACTCCTAGGAGAGGAATGGCTGGGTCATATAGTAGGTATACGTTAACTATGAAATCCCAAATTGTTTTTCAAAATGGTTACACCATCTTACATTCTCACCTGCAGTATATGAGAGTTTCACTGGCTTTGCATCCTCATCAATACTTGCTCATCCTCATCAATATTTGCTATGGTCAATGTTTCTAACATTAGCCATTCTAGTAGGTATGTGGGACTGTCTAATTGTAATTTAGATATACATTTCTCTAAAGACAAATGATGTTGAGCACCTTTTCAGGACTTTACTTGCCATCTGTGTATCTTCTTTGTTGAAATGGCTTTTCAAACCTTTTGCTCATGTAAAAACAAATTGGGTTGTTTTCTTATTACAGAGTTTTGAGAGTTCTTTATATATTTTGGAGACAAGTCCTTTATCAGATATATGCTTTGCAAAGATTTTCTTGCAGTCTATATCTTGTCTTTTGATTCTCTTAACAGTATCCTTTGAAGAATAAGTGTTTTAATTTTAATGAAATATAAATTTATGATTTTCTTATGGATTGGGATTTTGGTGTCATATATAAGAAATCATTGCCTCACCCAAGGTCACAAAGATTTTCTCCTATGTTTTGTTCTAGAAGTTTATAGTTTTAGGTTTTAAATTTAGGCCTATAATCCATTTTGAGGTTATTTTTGCATATAATGCATTTTTTTGTGTGTGTATAGTTATCCAATCATTTTAACACTATTTTGGAAAAGTAAATCTCTCTCCATTGAATTGCTCGTCTGCCTTTGTCAAAAATAATTGTTCATGTATATATATATGAGTCTATTTTTGGATTCTCTGTTGTGTTCTTTTGATATAGTTAAAATTTTGTTTAAAATGTTTGTATCTATATTAATGAGATCTATTAGTCTGGAGTTTCCTTTTCTTGTAATATCTTTGCTTGCTTTTAGTATTAGGGTAATGCGGAACTCATGGGGATTAGTTGGTAAGTTTTTATTCCTTGCTTCATTTCTTGTTATTTCTTTCTTTACTGTTTTCACTAGTGAAGCCATCTGGGCTTGGAGTTTCTTTATGCGACTCCAAGTAGTTTGTAGTTTTTAACTACAAATTAAATTTTTTAATATGTATGGAATTATTCAGACTATCTATTTCTTCCTGAGTGAGTTTTGGTAGTTTTTGTCATTCAAAGATTTTGTCTATTTTACCTAAGTTGTAAAATCTATTGTCATAAAGATGTTCATAATATACTCCATAATATTTTTATCAACTGTAGAATTTGTAGTGATTTTACCTCTTTCATTCCTATAATTGCTAGTTTGTATCTCCCTCTCCTTTTCTCTCTCTCTCTTTTACTGAGAAAAAAAAGGCAAGAGATTTTTGTCTTTTTTTTTTTTTTGGTCTGGCAAGAGGTTTATTGGTCTGCTCAAAGAATGAGCTTTTAGCTTCACTCACTTTTTTCTATGTTGCATTTGTTTTCTTTTTCACTGATATTCACTTGGATAATTGTTATTTCCTTTATTCGGCTTATATTTGGCTTAATTTCTTTGTCATTTTTAGTTTCTTAGTGTGGAAGCTGAGCTCACTGAGTTGAAACATTTCTTCTAATACAGGCATTCAGTGCTATAAATTTCCCTCTAAGTACAGCTTTAGCAGCATCTACAGCTTTTGATATGTTGTGTTTTCATTTACTTACACTTCAAATACTTTCTAATTGCACTTTTGATTTCTTCTTTGACCCATGGGTTATTTGGAAGTATGTTGTTTGCTTTTCAAGTATTTAGTGATTTTTCAGAGATCTTTCTGTTACCGATTTATAATTTAATTCCATTTTGACCAGAAGATGTACTTTCTAAGAACTTAATCCTTTTAAGTTGATTGAGAATTATTTTATGTCTCAGAATATAATCTATCTTGGTAAATATTTCATTTGCACTTTAAAATAATGTGTATTGTGCTATTGTTAGGTGGAGTGTATTCTATAAATACCAATTAGATCATGTTGGTTAACGGTGTTGTTCAAGTTTTGTATATCCCTTACTGATTTTCTGTCTCCTTGTTCTATCAATTGTTTAGAGAGAGGATATTAAAATCTGCCACAATCAACTGTGGCTTTGTCTGTTTCTCCTTGAAGTTCTATCAGTTTTTGCTTCTTGTTTTTTGAAGTTCTCTTTTCTGGAACATAAAAATTTAGGATTATCATGCCCCCTCAGTGTATTTACCTCTTTATCACTATGAGTTAAACTTCTTTATCCATTTTTGGGTGCTGGATATTTTTGTATTCCTGTAAATATTTTTGAGCCTTGTTCTGTGATACAGTTAAGTTACTTGGCAACAGTTTGATCTTTTAGGTTATTGCTTTTCATATTTTTAGGTGAGACCAAACTGTGTTCAGCCTACAGTTAATTATTCCCTATCAGTTAGGCAAGCCCTTTGTGCGTGCGCTACCTCATGCTGGTGAATGATGATGTTTTCCAGTCTTGCTGGTGAGAACAGGCAGTATTCTTGCTCCTGTGTGAACACTAGATACTATTCTCTCTAATCTTTTCTGGGGGTTCTTTTTCTACACTTAAGTAGTTTTCTCAGTACATGGTGCTGATCAATAGTTTGTTGAATACACAAGGGGATCTTGGCTGACTTTAGAGTTCTCTCTCTGTTCATCTCTCTTCTCTCTGTCTTTGGAACTCTAGCTGCATTGTCTCCCAAGACTTTCAGCTCTGTATCCTAAACTCGGGAAGTTCGCTGGTCTCTGCCTGATAGCCCCCTTCTTGCTCCACGGTCTGGAAATATTCTAAAGGCAGCAAGCTGGGGCAATTGTACAGCTCCCCTCACTTGTTCTCCATCTCTCAGGCATTGCTGCCCTGATATCTGTTGTTTTGCCTGATAGCCAATGTCTTGAAAACTGTTCTTTCATGTGTCCTTTTGTCCTTGTTTATTTCAGACAGGAGGACAAAATTCAGTCCCTGTTATTTCATCTTAGCCAGAACTGAAAGAACTATAAATACTTTTTGATTCAACTTAAGTTTTCCAGCCTGCTTTCAGCTAAAACCAGTTTTCTATAATT
Organism: Theropithecus gelada; assembly: GCF_003255815.1. NCBI lineage: Eukaryota > Metazoa > Chordata > Mammalia > Primates > Cercopithecidae > Theropithecus > Theropithecus gelada. The sequence continues at coordinate 156,642,826 of NC_037669.1, forward strand.
CAAATTTTAAAATTAAAGTGATTCTCAACTGGCTTTTATTTTTAAAGTCAACTTTATTGGGGAATAAGCTATATACAATAAAATTAACATATTTTAGGTGATTATTTTAATGAGTTTTGAAAGATGAACATGCCTGCTTAACCCCATTCAAGATATAGAACACTTCTAGGGTACATGTGCACAACATGCAGGCTTGTTAAAAAAAAATTAAAATAATAATAATAATAATAAAATATATAGAACACTTCTATCACCCCATGAAGTTCCTTTCAATGAGTTTTTAATGTGCAATTATGAGAATTCAGTTGAACTCTATGCATTGCCCTTTGAGCTCCGGAAAGGAGCTCAGTGACTGAGCCGCCTCCCGTTCGTGGGTTGGCGTTACCCTGTTTTCTGCCTTGCCCAGGTAGACAAACACATGTGTGACTCCTTGCGGATTTTACAGGCTCTCTTGATGTATTTGTTACACAACATTCTTGCCACAATAACTAATTGATACATGGTGCTTGATAGATATTGCCAGACTGCTTTCAAAAAAACTTCAAAAGATTGTTGTGCTTATATTTATACGGCACCAATAAAATATTATCTTTATTTTTAACTTCTAAAAGTTTAATAGGGTAAATCATATTTTTGTTATCGTTTTGTTTCTCAGACCCATCTCTGAATTTGTGAGGCACCTGGGAGCCATGCTGATATGATACATTAATGAGTCTCATTTCCCTTCTGGTGGGCGCACCAGAGGGAACCCTACATGGCAGCTGTTTGAACAAGAAGCCCAAAACACACTTTCACAGCAAATCATAAAGCCCCTGGGATTCTGTCCTATTTAAACATATTACCTTATTTCAAACATTCATTTATATTTTTGACTCCTTCTCCTCCATGTGCAATATTGTATATTTAGTGCCACAGTTTTCTAGTGTTTGTCATGTGCCAGGCAGTGGGCTAGCCACGTTAGGCACTGCATCCTGGAACAAGCAAAGCCACCTCCGTGCCTTTGTATCCCTCTTCTTGTTGTCCAGCTTCCTGCCACTCTATTAGCTGCCAGTTCAGAATTCACATTCTTGTGCTGTTCACTGTGTTGCTCTTTGCATCTCTCCCAGCCTATTAAAGACCTGAGGGCTTCTACTCAAACAATGTCTCACCTTGCCCGTTGAAATACAGCAGCAATAATAGGTCCTACTGTGAGTAAGCCTGGGTGAGAGGGGCAACTGACCTTTTCTCATCTCTGGATCCAGGTCCTACACCACACAATTGTTTTAACGAGCAAGGCTGGATATTTTTATACATTTTTATTTACTAGTTAAGGCTTTCCTTATAGAAATTTTCTGTTTATGTCCCTTGCCTACTTATCTATTGAGGACTTTATTCTTTTTTTTTTTAAATCAATTTATATGAATTCTTTATGTAGCAAAGATATTAAACAACTTTTGCAATTTTTCTGCAAAATTATTTCTCTGTCCAGTATTTGCTTGTTTACTTGGTTTTTGCTAGCCAGAAGATATGTTTCCTGAGGGTTAGGTTTACACTTATAAATAAGAAGGACCATATTCAAATGTGTATACCTTTATCTTATCTTTACATGGCCTATTACATGTTTTCTCAGACAGTGTAAGTCTCACTCTGGAATGCTCAGATTAGTAGCCAAGGATATATTCAGCGGGGAGGGAGAAATTGGATACTTCTGTGGCAGGAATGGCTAGTGACATTTTCTCCCTGATGAGGTTCTAAGTTCCACTCTTCCTTTATGGATTCTAAAATATTTATTGAGCATCTACTCTGTGCCAGGCATCACTGCCTCGTACATTCTGGGCCCTCGTTTAATGGCCAATGAGATTTAATTGAAGTTTGATAAGATGGATGAACTGTACACTATATCAATAAAGTTGACTATAACCATGTTCTTAGAGTTATTAACTTTAGAGTCTGTAGAGATAATCTTGATTGAGCAAGACAGATATAGTTTCTGTCCTCCAGGGGTTCACAGAATATTGAAGAAGGCAGAGAAGTAAAAGAAAATTACAATGACGTGTGGTAGGAGCTGTGATGCAGGACAAGGGGTGGGGACCTTGAAAATATATAGAGGGTACCTAGCTCAGATGCGAGGAACCAGGCAAAGCTTACTAGAGGTAGTGATACCCAAACAAAGGCCTGAAGAATGTCTAAGAATGGCTAGGAGAAGAAGATTGGAGATCAGAGTATTCTTGCAAAGGCACCAGCTCAAAAAAATCCTGAGGGTGAGAGAGAAAACTTGTGGTTTTGAGAATTCAAGGTGCCAAAAAGTGAATCCTAGAGATATGGGTCAAATATTATCATATTAGTACTTGAATTATTTGACCCTCTTTCCTTTTATTCCCCTACCCCTTTGTAAAGTACACCACCATTATCATTTACCAATGAAAAGGGAGTTGGCCTGAAAATCAAGACACTTGGTTATTACTCCTTATTCTGCTATAAAAGAGTTAGTTATGTGACTTCGGCGAGTTTAAGGTCCCACTCTAGGCCTGTCTTTTCTGTTCTGTGAAAGCAGGGAACCAGGAAGAACAGTGTCATATACCCATCAGACAGTAGGCTGCATCTACTATCTTTGAGGCATAGTTGTTGAGTGGCATTAGGTTCTGTCTTCTTCCCATTCATCATGTCTGTGTCTGTTGCTCAAGAAAGGCATCTAAACCTGAGGACAAATAGCCAGAGTCTAAGAAGAGGTGTTCCCATGCCCAGTGAACCAAATCCTCCAGCTAGAATCTGAACAGTCCCTACCCCCAACTCCATAAAACCTTACCCTGTGGGCTATTGATTTCCACAGACAGGAGTCAAACCAGTAAGTTAGAACTCCTGGAGGGCAGATAGGGACTGTTTGGGGGATTTTTCAGGCAGTACCTAATCCATTATGGGTCCTCAGTTAATATTCATTGAAGTTTCATTGAGGTTTGATGAGACGGATGAACCATACAATATGTCAATAAAGTTAAGTATTACCCTAACCACATTCTTAAAGTTATTAAAAATGTCAAGAGCAGGGTGATTTATTTCCTCATTCTATGGAAATATTGCAAAGAGAGTATGTATTAAAACGTGCAGAGCTTAAATAATAATGATTTATCTTTCTGACTCCATCTTGAGCTTAGTGTCAGTGACTGTTTCTGGTGTCATCTGCCTCTTTCAGGTCTTTGGCCTTTTGACACCATTTTTAGCCCTAAGAACAATGGGAGATTGCAGTACATGCTGGAGTTTAAGGAACTGGTGCAAATTCATTCCCCAGCCACCACCTGTCTGTGGACGATCCCTAGCAGCTGCCAAAGTGTGACCTTTTACATTTGACATCATTGCCCCTGAGTAATAGGTACTTTAGCAGGGGAATAACAGAGCTCTGACCTTGAGCTGAAACCTGAAAAATGTGGTTCCTACTCTGACATAGTGTGTCTCCCAGGAGAGTTATAAGCAATAGCAACTGAGGGAACTCAGAAGGGAGTGGGAGTTAGAGTTATTTGCTCTGGGAATTTGTGTTCATGTTGAATCCCTTGCAACTGACTTGCAGCACAGCCTGCTGTGGAGCAGGGCTCCTGGCAGGGCGAGCCTTGGGATTCTCCACTGTGGGTCTCAGCCACAGCTTCTTTAGGACACCACCCCTCAGAGTATGTGCCTGTGTGTCTAAGATGCACATTCCGTGGGGTCTGGAATGGCACAGACAGCTTTGCACAGCTGCAGCTAAGCACCATGTACCAAGAACCTCTTGTTAAAAAATAATTTTGATGCTTCGTAATAACTATGTGATTACAAACCCTGTGAAAAATGACAACAGTTAAAACAAAAACCAGCCTTGCAAGCTATGTGCAGCTTTGGCAAAGCCTATTCTCTTGAGCCCCCTCCCCACCTGCTCAAGGGCACCCCTTCTTTCAGGATCTCCCCTCTGGACATTACTGCTGCCCAGGGCTTTGTGTAGGCTCTACTCCAGCCTCCCGCCGTACCCATAACCGGCCCAGCAATCAGTACCGTTCTCGGCCTCTCGGGGGCACCAGAGCTCGCTCATAGCAAGGTGGATGCTTCTTGAGACAAAAGACGGGGATTTTGGCTGCCAATTTGTCTTTAACATTGTGTAAGGTCTGTCTCTAGGCAGAGCAGGCCATATACAGACCCGAATCAGGGCGTGCATTGTTCTGGCTTTTCTGTTGCTGGGTGAGGGATAATGACAGCACACGCCCTGAGGTGCTGGGGAGCTGGAATTTGGTGCCTTTTGCATCCGAGTCCACCTATGCGGGCGGGTGGCTGGAAGAACAGGTCCCTGCAGTCAGACCTCATAGGACAGGAGGCTTCTCTTCGCCCCTGCCCGATGCTTCATGGAGCCGCATTTAGCCGTGAAACAAAAGGTGCCAGAGAAACAAGGCAAGTGAAAGTGATAGGAGAAAACGGCAAAAGGAAAGGGACAGGAAGAAAGAAAGAGAAAAAGAGATTGAAAGCTAGGAGCAAAATCAAGAATGAGACCGAGTGAAGCTAATGTGCGGTGATTGTTCTTACCAGTGTTATGGGTTTTGGAGCAAAACAATTTGTAGGAAGCAAACTTCCCCAAATGTGAGTACTTAATAAAGAAGAAAACAGAAGGATTGATAATGGAAATTAGGCTAATGAATAAACAAGCTGCTTTAAAAATGGGCTTCTCTCGCAGTCCGTTATTTTTAACTTAGTGGCAATTTGCATACTAGTTAATTTGCATATATTAAATACTGCTCCCCTTCTCCTTCCCACCTCCTCCACTTCAGAATAACATTTCATTACGGTGCTGCTGGGCCAGAGGACTCGGAGGCTCTGGAGAGTTTATTAATTTATCCAACACATGCTGTGTACATTTTTATCACTTGCCGCACAGTGGACCCGGTATCTTTGAAGTCATTAACAACACGAGGGGTGTTCTGCTCGAGGTATTCAAAAGAGAACGAGAAAACCAGCCTGCAATAACTGTACCAAAAAACAGGGAAAGATCGTGTATGGTTTATGTTCTTTCTAGGAATACAAAAATGAGCAAGGGATGATTCTCTCATCTGCATCAGAGAGCCTCTGTTTTTTTGTTTGTGTTATTTATTTATTTAAATTTTGAAGCAAAACAGAAATGATCCCCAGTGGGGTGGAGACATCCAAAAAAGCACTAGCCATGCATACCATTTCTCCTGCTGCTGCCCACACTGAAAGGCAGGCGAGAGAGTGTGGTTCTTAGGGGAACCTCTATTACTGCTGATGAGAATAATGAACCAGCAGGTGAGGGCCACAAGCACCTGCTCCGCTGTGCTCCTAAGGCTCTGCCTGCTGTCACTGCTGGGGGTCACGGGGCCCATCGCTGACTGCACCTCCTCCTTAGTGCGCTCTCCCAGAGCACCCTCCCACCACTGTCTCTCTCTCTTGTAGCTTCCACTAGGGTGGGAACTTCTAACTTGAACTTCTAGTGGCTTACTTAAATGCCCTGCAGTGGGTCATGCCACCTCCCATGGGAATAGAAGAAGGCTACCATTCCTAGGAAGGAGCTTTTAAAAAGTGACCACCTGCATTAATCCTGGTGCCATTTTCTAATGCTATCCTATCAGTTTAGCTATTTGTCCCTCTTTCTACTGTCCCAGGTGCTTAAGTTGAAGAGAAACCTGTATATTTGTCTAAAGCTTGAAGTGTTTTCCCCAGATGCCAACGCAAATTAACAAATTTATTCAATCATTCATTCATCAAATATTTATTGAATGCCTACCATGTGCCAGACATTCTAGGCACTGGAAAAATTGAGCTTACATTCTCGTGGGTGGAGACAGACAATAAGCGCAAAAATGATAAAGTGATATTATTCTAGAGTTAGAAACACTTAGAGGAAGGATAAATAAGATGTGGGGTAGTCAGTGACCTGAGCACGGGAGCATTACTTTAGCTTAGCTAAGGTCAGCAGGGATAACATCTCTGAGAATGTGACATTTGAGCTATAACTAAAGAGAACTAGAAGTAGGCAGAATTAATCCGGGGTCTTATGGCCATCTTTATGCTTGGTTTGGTCCTAGTTGGGCTTTTAGTTCAGTGAATTTGCATTTAGCTGAAATAATCGTCAGTCCCAATGTGTTCACCGCCACTGATCCCAAGGTGTGGACTGGCTTGATGTTTCTGGCTTAGTGGAACAGCAACTGTTTGGGCCCTTACACCATTCAGGTTAACTTTTGTGCAGGATGAGCAAGATTCAGACTTTGAATCAGTGAAGAAACTCCTTTGAAGGAGACAGTTATGTGCAATGGTTAAACATGTCTGACAGCCTGGGTTGAATCTTACTAGGTTTGTGACTTTGGGTAAGTTACATAACTTCTCTGCAGTTTAGTTTCCCAACCTGTAAAGTGGCTATAATAAACGTAGAGGATCTGGCATGTAATAAAGGCTCAATAAATGTGCCCAGGTTTTATTCTCCAGAACATATAGACTTTCCTCCCTCTATCACCCTCAAGGATAAGGATCTAGTCCCTGAATGGAGGATGTGGAGACTTTTTGTGTGTGATACTAAGCATATACAAAGAAAAGAAAAATCATCTAAGAGTAGTTTCTAAGCCCTTTGTGTCTTGAGTCAAGGAATCAGACAGCCTTAGGTTTGAAACTCACCTCCGCCAGGTTATTAACAATTTTGACTTTGAGCAAGTTACTTAATTTGATTATGACTCAGTTTGCTCATTTGTAATATGGGGATAATCACAATGTCTACCTTATAGTGCCATTATAAGGATTAATGGTACAGTGTCTGTCAACCATAACACATAAATGTTAACTGCTATATTTAATATTATTTCACCTACCTGGCCTGTGGCAATAAGTGGTTTGATCCTCTTGAGTAACAAGCAATGGTTAAATTCTTCACATATTGTACTGATCTTTTTTTTGCCAAATTACTCTCAAACTGGCTGCCACACTGCCGTTTCAGTGTAGTTTTCTCCACCACCAATGCCTTTGTCCCTGCCTACGCCAATGTCTTCTTTCCCCAGGACAACTGCAATGGCCCTGGCTTGTCTCCCCACTTCTCCTCCTGCCCTCCTCCAAGTCCTTCACCACAAGGCAGGCAGAGGATCTTTGCAGAGTATCTATCAGCCATCCAGTGGCTGTCATTCACTCCTCTAATAAAATTCAAATTCCTAACCCTGGCCTGCAGGCTTAATTGACCCGTCCCTTATATGTCCAACCTTAGCTCTTCTCACTTTCCTCCATGCCTGCTGTACTCTAGCCACACTGGCCTTTCTATCCTTAAACATGCCAAGCTTTTTCCTGCTTTAAGGTCTTCAGACATGTTATTTCTTCTCCCAAAATGCCCTTCCTTCTGTGCTGTGCTTGGCTGGTATAATAGCGAGGGATTTCATTTGATGATGAATTACAGAACATTCTGATGACAGTACTTCCACATATACAGGTTTTTTTTTTTTCTTTTTCATTCAATTAGAAGTCTAAAAATGGTTGCCTGGGTCATTGGCTCAAAAATATCAGAGAAAAGACTTTTTTTTCTTTGCTTTTCCCTTTTATTTGCAAGATGACTCCCACAGCACCAGCCATCTTGTCCATATTTCAGATAAAATAAGTTGCTAAAGAGAAGCAAGAAAGGGCAGTCCTTATATTAGGGAAGCAACACCTTCTCTGAAATTATAGCTTATACCTCACTGGCCAAAGCTGGGATGTGTGTGCTTTAGTTAGGTACACTGTGCTGTGCATGTAAGCAAAATAAGAGAGAAGTGAAATGTATTACGTAGGAAAATGGTGGTGTCTGTCATAGCTGACTTCTAACTTTTTGGGTTCAGGAAATGAGAGTGCATTTTCTTCTCAAAGAGGCCTTTTCTGAACATCCTGTCTAAGTAGTTTCATTCCCTCTCATTATTCTCTGTCATAAGCCCTTTCTGTTTCCTTTGTAGTGCTTTTTATGATATCATTGTTTAATTCTTTGTTTACTTGTTTGTCATATATCTTACTACAGGCACCATGAGGGGAGAGACTATGTCTGCTTGGCTTGCTACTGAATCCTTAGAACTCAGCTCAGAGCTGGGCATCAGTGGTTTCTCAAGAAATTACTCATTGAATGAATGAGTGAACCAGTTAATCAATGAATAGAGGATACCTCTAGGATGTTGGGAAAGTTCTTTGTTCCTTTCCCAGACTACTCCAATCAAGGGGAATCACCCCCAATGGAACTGCTAGGTAGAAATGAACATAGTAAACTAAGGTTAATAAGTGACTTTGTCAAATTAACAAAAAACAAAATGTCCAGAAAATGAATTGCTGGATTCTTATTATCACATATTTTCACAAGTGCTCAGCTCTGATCATTGAGAAGTTTCAGTAGTTGAGAGTGAGTCAGGTGTGGCAAGTTATAGAGATGTTCTGGATTACACAGGAAATGCAGAGTCTAAGCTCAAAACTGTCCGTTGGGAATGTTATGTACCCAACATTTGAGTTGGGAACATATTGCACAATGATCTTGTTTCCCCTTGTCCTTGAAAAAAAAAAAAAAACTAAACAAAATCACAATACATCACTTACTCTGTATTATATATGTTCACTGGTTAAATCCTTAAAACTCTCCAAAGAATAAAATTGAGGCTAAGAAAAGTAATGGTCAGGAAGTGGTGATGGAATCTGGGTTTGAACCTTAGTAGCTAAGCTCCAGAGACTATGCAGTTACGTTGTAGTGCTCACTATTTTAATTTAGTGCAGAATTTCTTTAGGGAAAATTGGTTATATCAAATGGAAACCTATATTGTATTATTCCTATGATTCTTCTGTAAAAGTCAGCTTTTAGGCAAAAGTGCAGAAAATGACTCTTTGGTGTATTACTGCAGAGACAAGTGCTTCAGTTGGGAGGTAGCTCTTGAGACAAAATTTAAAACAGGGAGTGGGGATGGTTCTTCAGGAGCCAGGACCAGCTGACCTCCATCCTCTTTCTGCCCTTAAATCTGAAATTCTGGAGTTATCATTCTGAATTTAATTTCAGGGCCAGCTCCCTGTATTGCTGTAATCTATGTTTTCTAAAAGAGTATTAATATTGCTAATCAAAGCCATGTGAAGTGACAATTTTTTCCTGAGTGTTGCTGCAAAACAGACCATTCAAAAGAATGAAATCTACAAGTAATTCAATAATTGTGTCACATGAAAACCTGGTAGATTTAGACTTTCCAAGCTGGAAAAGGCCTGTAGCAGGGTTGAAATAGGCTGGAGGGTCATGCTGAATTCAAATCCTGGCTCTGCAACTTGCCAGCCTTATGACTTTGGGCAGGTTACTTAACCCTATGAATCTCTGTCACCTCTCATTTAAAAGAGATTAATAGACCTAACCAAGGGAGTATTGTGAGTATTCCATGTGGTGATGTGTGTCAAAAACCCTAACACAATGACAGTCACTGAGTAGGGGTTCAACCCTTGCCAACTCCATTCCCCTTCCCTTCCAGATGCCATGTGGCTCACTTGGTTAGTTGGCCTCTGAAAAATCTTAACAAAGAAGGCTCTTGTTTCTAAATAACTTCAGGGAGGAGATTTGATGAGCACTCTTGGTTGCCCATCCTATTGTCATTCACATCCTTAATTTTCTAGCCTTTAATAAAGCACCATGTGCAGTGGGGAACTCCACAGCTTGTGGGACATGCAGGGTTGGGGAGGGTCAATGTCAAGACCACAGAGAAGCAGAAAAGGTTAGTTAAGAAGACCCTTGAGAGGCTGAAACTACTTAGGCCAAACCCTTAGGCCTGGTGTGAAGGATTTAAGCACAATACAAAACCTAAGTGTTTAGTGCAGGCACCAGTCAGGGGCAGGAAGGCACAGGGATGCATGGATGGGCCATAAATACAGACCACAAAGCTGCAGAGAGCCAGTTCAGGTCTGTGGTGACTGTGGTGATGGCACATCCTCAGAGTACCTCCCTGGTGCCTAAGCTGTCTATCCTGGCCCGGAGGACTCACATCCCATAAGGTAGGCCCACATCATAGCTTCTCTTAATTTTGAGTCTGTTTAACATTCATTCAGTTTCTTCCTGGCATGTAGACTTTCATGGTAAACTGAAATTTTAGCATTTTTCTTATACAGCTGAACAAAAATGTGCTTTCTTTTAACTTTTACTCACTGGCTCCAGCCCTGCCCCAAGGGTTCCACTGTAAGAAAATTCTGGACTGGGCACGGTGGCTCATGTCTGTAATCTCAGCACTTAGGGAGGCCGAGGCGGGCGGATCACGAGGTCAGGAGATTGAGACCATCCTGATTAATACGGTGAAACCCTGTCTCTCCTAAAAATACAAAAATTAGTTAGGCATGGTGGCGGGCTCCTGTAGTCCCAGCTACTTGGGAGGCTGAGTCAGGAGAATGGCATGAACCCAGGAGGCGGAGCTTGCAGTGAGCCAAGATGGCGCCACTGTACTCCAGCCTGGGGGACAGAGCAAGACTCCACCTCAAAAAAAAAAAAAAAAAAAAAAAAAGAAAGAAAGAAAGAAAGAAAAAAAAATTCCCTTTTTCTTGGGACAGTCTTTCAGACATTTAAAGAGAATCATCAACCAGTTAAATATCTCCAAGGTCATTATTTGTAACTTAATTAATATAGTTTTCAGTTCTTTTCCCATTTTCTTTTCCTGCCTGTAACCTCTCTCCATCTGGTCAGTGGGTATGCAGGCTCAAGGGGGCAAACATTTAATAATACTTGATAAAAACTTTGAACTGAAAGAGGCAGAGGTCAAAATTCTTCATTATATCACAGTTCAGGGCATCCTATAGCATCATATCACCAGTTAATCATCATCTCCAAAATTATTCAACCAGTTATAAATCCATTGAATGGTATTATCATGAGGTCCATATCTCTGTAATTTGTTCACAACAATATTATAGGAAACTCCATCAAAGACATTGCTAAAATCAATAAGCACTGTGTCTACTGCATCTTTTTAATTCTCTGTTGTGGTCCTCTCACCAACAGGCATATCTAATGGGGATTGTTCTTAGTGAGTCAAAGTTGGTCCCAGGAAACATGTTTGTCCCAATAGGGGTTCACATTTCTTCTGTTACACAATCTTCTCAAGGAGTTTCTAGGGACCATCTTGCTCTTTTGAAAATTAGAACCTGTCCTCTTCCCAAAAGATATTAAATAGATAAGGACAGGACAAAAGAGATTGAAATTAAACTTTGCAGAAATAATCTAGATCAGGCATTATGAATAATTACCAGGCACTGTGCTGAAATTCTAAAAATGGCTATGATGTCACTTGCATAAATTATTAATAAATTATTCTATATTTGATAATTTTTCTTTGTAGACCTAGAGGCAAAGGTATGGATGAGGTCACATAGCAAGGGGATTGCTGCTGAGAAGGAGTCAAAGCCTGGGTTTTACTTGTGGCCTTGCTGCTACACTAACTTTACTGACATGCCATTCTGGGATAGTCTTTTCTCCCTGAGGCTTCAGGAGAAGATGAGAATACATTCCATCCCTACCTCTTGGAGTCATTTTGACGACTCAGATGAAGTGCAGCATCAGGCATCAGTAAGCGGTTATTAGTATGGCTTCTGGAAGAGTTTGTGTCTCCAAGTGGGATCCTTGGCTGTCAGATCCATGACTGCAGCTATAAATACCGTGGGAAGTCGAAAGCACACACTGGGGTTGACCGTATTCTCTAATTGGGTGTCACCTTTCATGAGCCAAGCAGCTGCCAAAACTCATTGCCTCTGATTTAGTTTCTTGGAACTGATCAGCATATTGTTTTGTTAATAACCATCTGAGGTTGAAGAAGTCTTCCGAGTGGTACCACTTGAAATATAACAGCTGGCTCAGGGACTGTTTTGTAGTAAGCTCAAATGGGACGTAGGCACTATTTCCTTCTTATGTACAAATGTGGTAACAAGCTTGAAAAGGGGGCTCAGTGATTCCCCACTGCCTCCAGTGCTCAGTAAGCAATTTGAATATTTCAGTATGGAAAATACAACCTAGTTCTTTTTAGACCAATTCGCCTCTTATTCATAAATTAAATAGAATACACAGAGCTAAGGAACAGAATGAAAACAAGACAGTGAAGACATCATCTCAATAGCAGGAACCTATCCTGAGCCTGTCATTCTTCCATCTATATTCCTGTCCACCCATATGTCCATATATCCATTAATCTATCTATTCATACACGAAAATTAAATGAACATTTGTGATACACAAGACACTTAATGAGACCTAAGTCCTGCCTTCAAGGAGTGTATGGTTAAGTATATGGGAGAAATTGAATATAATTCATGACGAAAACAATGTTATTACAAGATCAGATAAAGGTTGCTTCCAGTTAGATAGAACTGGGGAAGCATTCAGGCTGAATCAAGAAAGTTGGATAAGATTTAGATATATGGAGATGGGAGATATGGTTTTTCTAGGAAGTGGGAATAACCAACAATAAAGACATGAAGGAGGTAAACTGTGGAGACTGCTTGGAGACTACTGGTCAGTATTGAGCTTTGCAGGAGATAATGAGAAGTAAGCTGAAAAGGTAGCCTGGGACAGATGATAAAGGGCCTAGAATTCCAGGCTAAGGAGTTTGTGCATCATTCTGGAGAAAACTGTGAGCCACTGAGAATTTTTGAGTATTGTAGCATTGTATCCAGAACTGTGCTTCAGAAAGAGTACTGCCATTCCCAGTGTTAAGTGTTAGAAGCAATAAGCCAGAGCCTTGCCTCCATGTCTTACCTTCTGGCTTTCATATAGCAATTGTTGCTGCCAGTGGCTGGAAAGAAGATTGTTCTGTTTTACCCTGAAGGAGGAAGGTGGATGTAGTGGATCTGTGAATTCCAGTCAGATTCCCTTTCAGGACTGACACACTTATCTGCTCGTACTGTATTGGCTACTGATGGCCATAGATGAATCCCTCTCTGGGAACTGCATCTGGCTAGTGAGAGCTGCCTTTCCCAAGGTAATACTCTCTTCCCAGGTTACAAAGGCCTGGCCCCCTTGCCTCAGTTTGGAAGACAACTCTGAATACTCTGCAGTCCGTAACTCCCAAGCTTCCCGCAGGATTATCTGAAGCTTCTGCATTCCCCAGTGCCTGACCCAGCAAAACTCCTGCACATACATCTCCATCTCAGAGTCTGTTTCTAGAATTCTGAGCAAAGGCAATGGGTCTTCCTCTTCCCCAGCTTCCTCTGCAGTTGACTTATCCAGTGGATGGCTTGTGTCGTCTCTCTTGTATCACCTCCCTTGGTGAGGGGCTGCAGATGGGCAGTGTTGTTCCTATTTCTAAGAGATTGTCTTTGTGAGTGTATCTGTGAGTGTAGAGTTTTCTCTTCAGCTATTGAAGGTCTCTGGATCTTCCCAGGCTGTGTTCCCCAAAATGTCTTCCATGGGATGTTTATGGAGGCACACCTTGAAAAAAGTGGTAGCCAAACAAGTACTCAGTATCTAAGAGGTTAGAATTGTAGACAATGCTTGAATATATCTGATTATAGAAACGTTTTCTCAAAAACCACGTCAGGGGTTAAGGAACTGTTGCTTTGTAGGTTTGAGGAATTATTTGGGGCTGAAATACTCATTAGTGAGGATTTCATTAGTGAAAGGCAAGGCCAGTGTCTACTTGGAATGATACTTGTAAAACAAGGGTTGAAAACTCATGTGGCTCGGCATCCATTCAACATAAACAATGAGATAAGAATGTAGGGTCCTGGGGACTTGAAAATAAAGTGCAGGCCTGTCCTAAGGAGACTGCTGCTATGGGGGTTCATGAAAAAGATTGGTGCTTCCATGAGGAAGTGCTGGTCCCTGTGGCCAGACCTCAGGTTTTTGCAAGGTATCTGTACTTTAAAAAATTTAAATCTCTTGAGTTTTAATTTAATTTTTAGAAAATACTGTGTGCATGAAGCAAAATATATCTGCGAGCTGAATGTGGCCTGCGGGCTGTGGTTGTTTGCTTCTGTTTTAAACCACTGTGCATGCTGGAGAGAGCACCTGAGGCAAAAACAGTGAGCACATTTGTGTGCTCATCTCTAGAAGGGCCTCTGCCTGGTAATGCACCACTGGGAGGCAGGGTGGGCTACAGAAGTGGGGGGAGGGCTGGGGAGCCTATGCATGCATGGTCTGAAGAGCAGACAGCTTAAAACATGTTTCCAAATGTGTTTTGGCCGCTTTCCTTCATGGGAACTGGGGAAATCTGCAGGTTTAAAAAAATCTTATTTGTAAATTTACTTATTTCTTAAATTCCTTCTTAAAACGTTATTTTATGTTATTTAATCTTCACGAGATCCTTCAAGGATTACCAACTGTACACAAGATAACAGTTGGCAGTTAAATCCCTCCATGTTAGGGCTGCACATTCAATTCATTCATTCTTTATTCAGGTGTGAATTCCTTGATTTGACACATACACAAATAATTATACAAATAATTATTGAATGCTGTCTTGTACAGGCTCTGTCATACAGAGGTACTGTATGAAGTACCTCTGGAATTACAAAAATGAATAAGGTACTGTTTCTGCCTTCCAGGAACTCAGATGCCCTCACTGCATCTTGAATGCACTCAGGTAGGTAGGATGATGGTAAGAGTTCATATTTACTGACTACCTACTAAGTGCTTGGTACTATTCCTAGTATTTTGTTTAACTTTCGCATTTAATCCTATAACAGCATAACTAAGAAGTGACTATTATTTCTGACCTCCATTTAGAGAAAGCATGGAGACACATGCCGTTTCGGCACTTTGCCCAAGATCAGAGAATTACAGGAGCTGGAGCTGGATAGAAGCCCGGTGTACACCTCTCTGACTGTGGCTTCACCGGGCCACCCGGCAGCCTATGGAGGGGCTTCTGAGCACCTGTAATCTGATGGAGAGCATGGTAGAGGCAGCTGGATGCCAGACACTGAGGAGACGCCTGAGTCTGACAAGTGGATAGAGGTGTGTGTGGAGAAAGGAGGTCAGGCAAAGGCTCAGCAGTAGGAAGACCAGAGTGGCCCCTGAGACCACAGGAAACAAAGGGAAGCAATGCTGGACAGCCGGCCAGCTCCTGGGCTGTGGGGCCATCAGCCATTAGAGACAGTCAGAGTAGAAGACCCTTAGACCCCACCAGACCCTGCAGAGGATGAAACAGAAGGATGCAAAGAAATTCATCCTTCTTATAGACGCAAAAATGTTCATCCTCTTAAGAGAGGAAACAAATACAAATCACAATGAAATGTCACTTTCCTGCATCAGATTAACGAATACTTGAAAGCTTAATTCTACTTAGTGTTGGCCAGGACTTTCCTTTTGCGCAATTTTGATGGGCGAGTCGATTGCGAAAGTGTTTGTGAGTGCAGTTTGGCAATAGGTGTGTATCTACATTTTAAATGCACATACTTTCTGGTCCAGAGAAAGTCCCCTGAGGATACATACATACCTGCAGGATAAATGCACACACATACATATATGTAGGGTGTGGCATTTTTAGAAACAGAAAATTAAAAGTGATCTTCATCAGTAGGTTAAGCAGGTAAATTACGATAATACAAACTAGGGAATACTGTGACTTCATATTACTCTTAAAATAAAATCCCAAGCCCTTCCCGTGGCCTATAAGGCCTGGCATGATTTGATCCTTTCCCCGTTCTCACCCTAATTTTTCCACTGCTCTTTCTCTCCCCCTGCTCCAGCCCCTAGAGGCTATAGCTGTCCCACAGACCAAGGCAGTTCCACCCTTAGGGCCTTTGCTCCTGCAGTTTCTCCTTCTTTGAAGGTTTTCTCCCCCAGATATTAACATGACTGTCTCCTCACTCTATTTATACCTCTGTTCAAATATCAACATGTGGTGAATAGTTTTGAAAGTGACCCTTAATGATCTGCCCTCCTGGTATTCACATCTTGTGTGATTCCCTCCCTTCTAGTGTGAGCTGGACCTAGTGACTTACTAATAATGAACAGAATATTTTAAAAGAGGAGATGTCACTTCTGATAACAAAATACTATGACTTCATCTTGCATGCTCTTCCTCTCTTCTCTTCCTCTGTCTCCCTCTCCCTGGCATTCTTGCTTGTGAGGAGGCAGGCTGCCATGCTGTGAGCTGCCCTGTGGAGAAGTCCGCATGGCAAGGAACTGAGGGAGACCTTCAGCCAACAGCCAATGAGGAACTGATGCTCCCAGAGCACAGCCTGTAGGAAACCTAATTCCTGCTAACAACCTTCAGATGACTGCAGGCCTGGCTGGTAACTCAGCTGAAGCCTGAGAGAGATCCTGAAGCAGCGGGTGCAGCTAAGCCTCTCCTGGATTCCCATTCGACAGAAACTGTGAGATCATGAATACCGTTGTTTTAAACACTAAGTCTTGGGGTAATTTGAAACACAGCGATAGATCACTGATACAGAATCCCTGGGAGAAGTCTTCTGTGACTATGCCATTTAAAACAGTGTTCTTTGTTGCACAATGACCCCCTAAACTGCTTTGTTTTATTTCATAGCGTGTATTTCTTGGACATTCTTTGATACCTTTTTGTTTGTATACTTCTTTATCTTTACTAGAATGTAAAGTTTTATGAGGACGCAACTCTTGCTTATCACTGTGTTCCTTCGTGCCTAGAAGAGTGCCTGACAGTAAGTGGGTGCTCACATTTGGTAGGTATTTGTGAAGGAATAAATATTGCAACCCATAAAAAGAATGAATAGTCATGCAGATCCAGATATGGGGAAGGCTTCCAAAATATAACATTATGGCGGGAGGGAAAAGCAAGTTGCAAGGCAATCTATATATATCATGATCCCCCTTTCATATCTAAAAGTTTGCATATGCAATGAAAAATGTCTGAAAAGATACAGATCAAAGTGTGAATAGTGGTTTTCCCTACAAGATAAAATTATGGAGCCACACTGTCTTAAACATTTCTTTAATTTTTAACAGTTTTATAATTATTCTAGAATCAGAAAAATTCAACGAAGACATTGTATAGACTTCTTAAGGCCGACCAGCCATTTGTTCTTCAGTGTTCCTGTGTCTTCTCTTGGCGAACCTCCAAAGAGGCTACCTGCTGTTGGTCTGAACCCAGCAGCCTTAGACTTTTTCCTTATGGTGGCCAGAACCACTCTCCCTGCACCTCACCCAGCCAGACTCCAGTCTCCAGGCAGTGCACAGGAAGAGCTCCCACATGACAGACTGTCAGAAACCTAGCATGTTTTCTGTGAATATTTCTTGGCAATAATTACTGAATAGGAAATAGGGAGTTGAAAAGAAATAAAAATACAGTACAGCAAAAAATAACTGTTTTTGCAGTTCAGCCTTGAAGGGATAAAGGCTGCTGAGGAGCTGATGGATGGAGCACACTGCCCTGATCCTCTGCTTTGCTTGAGGGCGAAGTTCTCACGGGGACACTAAGTCTGGGCTTCAGGGAAAGCTCCAGTGAGATCCCTGGGCACATATGCAGGTTTCTCCCAGGTTATGCTGAGTGTATCTGTGCAGGAAGGTACCCAGAGTGCTCCTATCTAAAGCCCAGCATTCCCTGTAGACTAAGAGTCAGTGTGGGAGAGAGGTGGGGGCGGGAAGCCTTGTCATTCTTCCCCACACAACTTGGCTTGGGCAGTTTTTCATCTCCTTGCTATGTTATCAGCTCTCCACTGCCTCACCCACTATATCCTGTGTGCTCTTAAGTTTGCTGTATATGTTGACTGGGAGGCAAGGTAAACTTCCAAGAGGAGAGCTGATCATAATCCTGAAAGACACAATCCTCAGTGCCACCGTCCTGAATGTGCAAATCCTGAAAGATCACAATCCTAAAAATACAATTCTGAGAAAAACAATAAAAAAGTATTTTAAAGATATTTATTTACATTTTAAAAGGGAATTTATTTGAGAAACATAAAAATGCAACGGAACACTTCACAGGCCACTTTATACAATAAAATAGTCAATAATAACGTACATATTTTTGGAGGCATAAACACTCAGATAGGCTAATGACAGTCACATGGATGTAAGTTATGAGCAGATGAACTGTATTCATAAAGAAATAGGTGAAAAAGGGAAATATATAAACACATATCACTATGGTTGTATACGCAGCTTTATAACTGCAGTATTATGAAATACTGTTATGAGCAACCTAACAGTATTTTAAAGAGATCAATTAAAAAAAAAGAACCATGGTGGGTCACCATCACATATGCAGTCTCCCAAAGAGGCGAGTTCTTGAGACACTTTATTTCTCACAAATGCAGATGTACCAAAAGAAGATCTCTTCATTTATTGAGGAAGTTTCAACATTTTTACTTACACGCACAATGCTTACACACAAAGTCAACGTTATGATAATGCATTTTCTGGAGTCAAATTTGCAAAAAAAAAAAAAAAAATACATAAAACCAATTAGAACTCTCTAAAGTCTCTATGCAATTTATATCTCCAATATTGAAAATGATGTAAAGATGAAATACACAGCCTAGCAAATTGTAAAATACAATGTTAACAATTTAAAATAATGAAAATGACTAACAAAAAGGAAAGAAAAAACATTCGACATTAAAAAGTATATTATACGGATAGATTATGGCAATTACACAGAGGTTGTCCATAAGGCTGGCTAACTTTCACTATCATTGACTATATTTTGGTGTCTTGCATCATGATAAATGGCTGCTTTTTTCTATTAGGGCATGGCTTTCCTCAAAGAATATTTTCACATTCATTTTCTATGTGGTGCTGCTCTTTTTGATATTCTTCTGTGATTCGATATACAACAACATGAGCATTTCCTATTAAACTTTCCCATCTTCTGTTTAGGAATTTTGATCTCTAGGGATTTCAATATTTGGGATGATGGTGTTTGGAATGGTGTCTTTCATGATTATGATCCAAACCCCTCGGAGAGCAGGGACACAAGAGGTTGTGTCCTCTGTGCTATCCTCAGGGCCTGTTATGCTGGCAGCACAAGTAGGGACTCAAGCAGTGTGGTTGGCAGAATGAATGGCCACTCTCACATTTGTGTATGTCCTTTCTAAAGTGTGCTCCAGCATGGCATGGTCTGACACTATGGAGTACAGCAGGATTGTACACACCTTCTTTCTACAGTCTATACTTCCATAAATGTAATCTAAAAGCAGATTTTTTGGGGCAGCCAATTAAACAGTTACAAAACTTGTTCCTCCAGCCTTTTCTTCTTTAAGAAGATGTCAGCTATTATTTCTTTCAATGTCATTTTAATGATGAACTATTTCAAACATACAATTTTAAAAATATTCTGAACATAGCAAATCCTCATGGACCTACCTCTGGAATTTAACACATGCTCTTTTTTTTCTTTTTTGCTTTTTTCATAATTTTAACTTTCATATATTTTTCTTTTTTCTTTTACTTTTCCTTTTTATTGATTTATGCTTTTAATTTTTAAGTTTTGTTGGTACATCGTAGGTATATATATTTTGGGGGTACATGCGACGTTTTGATGCAGGCGTGCAGTGTGAAACAAGCACACTATGGAGAATGGGCTGTTCATTCCCTCAAGCATTTATCTTCTAAGTCACAAACAACCCAGTTACACTCTTTAAATTATTTAAAAATATACAAGTAAGTTATTATTGACTTTAGTCACCCTGTTGTGCTATCAAATAGTAGGTCTTACTCATTCTTTCTACTGCTTTTGTATCTGCTGACCATCTCCACCTTCCCTCCTTGCCCTCCACTACCCTGCTATTTTACCATGATTACTTCAAGTGTTTGGATAAAAAAAATATACAGATAAAATCAAAGCCTCCTTTACTTTTCATTCTTTGCTTTTCATTCTTTCATCACAATAAATAAATATTTTTCTGAAGTTGATGTATGTTCTTCTCACCCATGTTTTATAATTTTATTACATATATGTTTATAAAATATCATATATAAAGTATCAAATCTTATTTGTTTGATATTCTGTAACTCAGAATTACGTTTTCAATATTGATCCCTAGGAACCTAATTTTAGTTACTGAATTCCATAAGTGTGTCGTAATTTGTCTATGCTCCAGTGGCTGTATATAGGATTTCTCATTTCCCCATTTTCAACCAGTCCTTAGTTTAACAAGGCTTTTTATTTACCAAGCCAATAAACATGAAATGATATCTCATATTAATTTGCATTTTCCTTTTACTCATGAGGTTGGACATCTTTTCATGCTTTTTTTTTTTTTGCCATTTGGATTTTTTCTTTTATCAATTTCCTATTCTTACACTGTGCTAGTTTGCAAAAATGGTCACAATAATTTTCCTTCATGGATCCATATCCTTGGGTAATTCCCATCATACTGGTTCTGGGCGTAGACATGTGATTTCCTTTGGCTAAGGAGATAAGAAAATGTGAGACTTGAAGAAGCCCAAGAGACTTGGAAAGTTCTTGTGCATTGGTGCTGTTTCTTGCTTCTCTGCAACCACCACCATGTGAAAAATCCTGGGCTAGTCTGCTGAATGATGAGAGACACATGGCCTGGTGACCTCCATTAGTCCAGCCAACTGTCAAACACATGAGTGAGGCCATTGACTGCCAGCTCACTGCAAACATGAGACTGGCCCAGCTAATTTCTCGAGGATGAAAGGAACCATTTTTTTCTGAGCCCAGCCCAAACTGTCAACCCACAGAAATCAGGGCACATAGATATCTGTTGTTTTAAGCCAGTAGCCCTGGGTGGTGTGTTATGGCAGCCATAGCTCATTCACTTTATTTTGCCCATTTTTTCCCCTTTCGGTTGCTTGTCCTTTTCATATTGCTAAACTCTTTATTTCTTCTGTTTTTTGTTTGTTTGTTTGTTTTGTTTCTTTTCTTTTCTTAATTTTTTTTTTTTTTTTGAAACAGGGCCTCACTTTGTCACTCAGGCTGGAGCAGTGGTGCGATCTTGGCTCACTATAGCCTCAAACCCCCACCAGGCTCAAGTGATCCTCCCACCTCAGCCTCCTGAGTAGCTGAGACTACAGGTGCACGCCGCCACACCCAGCTAATTTTTATATTTTTTGTAGAGATAGGGTTTCAACATGTTGCCCAGCCTGATCTTGAACTGCTGGGCTCAAGGGATCTGCCTGCCTTGGCTTCCCAAAGTGCTGGGATTACAGGCATGGATCACCATACCCAGTCTGCTAAACTCTTTCTTAACATGACATTTCTCATTCAACTTTGTAAGTTTACGAGGCAGACATTATTATAATTATTATAATCATTTCCATTTTAGAGATGAGGGAGCTACGATTAGAGGTTTAGTGATTTATCAAAGATCATGCACCTAGCAAGTAGGGAAGGTGAAATTTGAATCCATTAATATCTGGCTACAGAACCAGAGCTCTCAGGCCATTTCACTTCTCTGCTTCTCTCACATGCTGAATTTACAGTTGCTCAGTTCATGGAAACTCTTTAGGGCCAGGCACTATGCCACGTTTTATATCATACTAAACACAGAGTTCTGTTTTAAACTCTGGTTTAGGACTTTCTGTTTTCAGTGGTGTACTAGAACAAGCCCACAGCAGCTCATGAGAGCCAATGTTAGCTAGCATCTCTTCCCAATTCTGAGTTCAGGAAATCACATGGTAACTTGACATCAGCTGTGGTAGGAGTCTTTATATCACAAAATTTAGCAAATACTGTGAATCACGGGCTTTTATCTTCTAGAGAGTTGGTTTACCAGCACATAAAGTACTGGGCTGTATTTACTCCTGTTCCTTGTATCTTGTTAGATCTGTCCCTTTCAGTTGCTTGTTAGCGTAGTGTTGGAACATTATTTGTCATCCAACATATTTGCTATTCCTATCCACTTTATATGATTTCACGAATGGAATAAGTATATCTTCTATGTCTTCACTGGCCCACAAACTGAGCTGTAGGGGCTGGGAGTAGAAACTTTTCTTCAGGTTCACTTGTTCCATTAATCAATATGTTCAGTCCTCTACTGATAGGCAATAGTCCTTGAGCATTTTCTATGTGACAAATAGTATTCTAAGCCCTTTAAATGTATTAAATTATTGTAATCCCTATCAGTTTTAATCAGCAACTGATGAGTTATGGATTTGAGGCACAAGGAAGTTGAATTTCTTAGGGGTCTACATAACTAGGTGATGGCTGAACGGATTCAAATCCAGTTTGCTAGTTTGCTATCCTCTCTTTACTTAATTACACCACAATCCAAACTTTGAGGCTGTATCTGATCTACAAGGATACCACAGAGGAGTCTGGATTCAGTGAGCAGTGGGATTCAGCAGTAGTGGAGGGCCATTGTAAGTTTTTGAATGGGAGAGTGATACTTATCACACGGTACTTAGAATGTTTTGTTATACTACAGTATGATAGATTGTCCCAAGTAGGAGAAAGGCCAGGGCAGAAAAAACACTTGTGGGATTATAGCTATCATTTACAGCTTGCCCATGTTTATGAAAATGAAATAACCCTTCTACGTGGGGCTGTCACTGCAACTGGATCAGGCTCCTACTGGCTCAGTCAAGTTGCCAAGGCTCTGTTCATGCTATTTCCCTGATCCATGGTACATTCTCTAGCTACTGCATTTCTTTATATATAAAAATAGTTAAAAAATAAATTACAGATATAATATTATTATTGGGCTCTTCCACAACATCATTCCCCTTAAATATTCATCATCCGTTTTATACACTTGTGATTTAATCATTTCCCACATATTTATTATTTCTCGCCAGTGAGTCTTTAAGTTCCTCAAGGGCAGGAACCATGTCTTGTACTTTGGCATGCTCTGCAGTGCTGAGATCACCAGAGTTACTCCATAAATACTTGTGGAATATAAAGATGCATAACTAACTCTTCTTTTTTTTTCCATGGGCAAGCTCATTGACAGTAGGTGCCTGGAGTAATATAATTAGGAAGCTCCAAAATAAAATTGTGTTAAGGAGCTACTTAAATGCTATAAAGGAAAGTAGAGAAGACAGCCAATTAGTATCTACGAGCACCCATGATTTCTACGTAATAGAAGAAGTCATTTATTGGATTTAGTTGACTTAGTTAAGTTCCCGGCTACAGGCTGTCCCCTGAGTCCTTAATTGCTCATCCAAAAGGAGGAAGTAGTGGCCCCACTCAGAGCCAAGTTATAAGGTATCCATTAGCAGATTTGAGAGTGTGGCTAGAGAATTGTGGAGCCTGAATGAGGGGAACAGAACCAACAACTACTAATCATTTAGTGTGTGCAAACACTATGCTAAAGCACATTTTCTTTTAGTCTTCATTACAAACCTGCTAGGTATATTTTGTTATCCCTTTTGAGAGATGAGAAAACTGAGCTCTGAAAGAGTATGTAACTTGTTTCAGAGTACACAGCGGGTAAGAAGTGGAGCAGAGATTCAAATTTGCTTTCATCTGGCTCTAAAAACAATGCTTTATTGTTTACCTATAGGGCTAGCCTGGTAATGTAAATGTGTGAATTGGGCTGGGTATAGGAAAACTGGAAAAAATTTCCAAACCCTGTTTAAAGATTCAGAATCAAACTTAAAAACTTAAAAACTACACTTCCTCCCAAAACTTTTGCAGGCTAGTCTTCTCTATTGGATCATCACTTGCAATTCTTATTTTTAATAAAGCACTTCACCCAGCCAGAGGTGGGAGACATGGATTTGTCTGATATTTTCTAAGATGGGATGCTGTTATTTAGCTAGGCCAGCCTGGAATTTCAACTAATTCTTGATGGGGAAAAGCATACCATTCAGAAGCTGTGAGAGCAAATAGATCATCCAGGGACCCAACTTAGGTGGCACTCCTAAGGACAGCCAGAGCTGGACTGTGCTAATAGACTTCAGCAAAACAGTGGATGCAATGATTGACAGGCTGGTCTGTAGCAACAGAGCTGGGGGTTATGTCAAATGAAATACCAGGAGAGTCTGGGGACACACAGGTCATCTGGTTCCAGAGGAAGATAAACATAGCCTCAGAGACTGGGAAGGTGATAGAGAAGGTAGATGGGAAGGTAGTTAGCATCGGAATGGTCAGGAGTAGAGATCTAAACAACAGCACCAAGGCAGAGTATTCAAGGCTTCTCTCTCTGGATGCCAGAGTACTGGATGGCAGGCTCTATTCTGGAGAGCCAGGTGGGTTTACACTCAGCAGAAAGACATAACAGAGTTCTAGGAGGTATTTTCCAGAATATACCCAAGGCAAGAGTGGTCTCTGTCCTAATCCTTGCAATTTAGGGGATTATATATATCATGATCGTGATCACACACACACACAAACACACCAGTGCCTCTCGCTTGAGATCCAGCTGTTTCTGCTGGCACATCATAACCTGCAACCTGGAACATTTGCTGTCAATGGTATCTCCATTCAGGCCCCAGGGAAACGCTTCTTCACGTCTCTTGCTCCACAACACAAATCAATTCATTTAGGTATGTGGGTTTGCTGTTGTTATTGGAAAAAGACAAGGGAAACTTAAGCAGTGGAGGCACTTAGGTAAGGGAAAAGACAAATTAGCATATCAAATCCTTCCTCTCAGGTACATGAATGCAAAAGGTTCTGGCATAATAAAATAAGATTTTTTAGTAGTGTCACACATTCTTTTTTTTTTTTCCCCTTCCTTTTACACTCCAATTTGTGGGTTTTGGTAGTGCTTAGAGTTAATATGGCATTCACAAAAGTTGTTCATGGTAGATGAGGAATAGTTTAGGTCTGAATATAACATGCGTGAAGTATGGCATTGCTTCTTTTTTGTTGTTTTTTAAAATAACTATTAT
This sequence comes from Theropithecus gelada, assembly GCF_003255815.1. Classification (NCBI taxonomy): domain Eukaryota; kingdom Metazoa; phylum Chordata; class Mammalia; order Primates; family Cercopithecidae; genus Theropithecus; species Theropithecus gelada. Next base: position 156,667,478 of record NC_037669.1, read on the forward strand.
GGGTCCATAATAGTTATATATATTTATGGGGTACCTGTGATGTTTTGATACAGGCATACAGTGTGTAATTATCAAATCAGGATAATTAGGGTAATCGTCACCTCAAGCATTTATCATTTCTTTATGTTAGAAACATTGCAATTCTACTCTTTTAGTTATTTTAAAATATACAATAAATTGTTGTTAACTATAGTCACCCTATTGTGCTACTGAATACTAGATCTTATTCATGCTATCTAACTGTATTTTTGCACCCCTTCACTAGCCCCACTTTACCCCCACTCCCTGCCACCCTCCTAGCCTATGGTAACTATCATTCTACCTCTATCTTTATAAGTTCAATTTGCTTAACTCTTAGCTCCCACATATGAGTGAGAACATGCAAAATTTGTCCTGCTGTGCCTGGCTTATTTCACTTAACATAATGTCCTCTAGGTCCATCCAAGAATAAAAAGTGTTTTATTCTTTTTTTTATGGCTAAATGATATTCCATTGTGCTTATGGACCACATTTTCTTTATCCATTTATTTATTGATAGACACTTATGTTGATTCCACATCTTGGTTTGGTGATTAGTGATGTAATAAACATGGGAATGTAGATATCTCTTCAATATACTGATATATTTTCTTTTAGATATATACACAGCAATGGCATTGCTGGATCATATTGTAGTTCTATTTCTAGTTTTTTGAGACACCCACCTCCATATTGTTCTCCATAGCGGCTGTACTAATTTACATTCCCACCAACAGTGACACCAATTCCTAACATGGTCAACTGTATGGGCACTGAATGCTCAAATTGCAAATAATCTTATTTTTATGACATATTTATTAAGCTTTAATTAAATTTTCAAAATAGCAGATGAAAAATTAAAGATGATTTAAGTAATTATTTAAAAATGCAATATTTGTTGATTACAATATATATTTTACCTCTAAATTTAATAAATAAGTTTGAATGTTTTGGAAGAAAAATAGATTTATGATTCTTTGAGAAATAAATTTAATTTTACAAATGTTTATACTCAGTTTACATTTAATTTAATTAATTAATTTTTTTTTGAGACTGAGTTTCACTCTCGTCACCCAGGCTGGAGTGCAATGGCATGATCTCAGCTCACTGCAACCTCCACCTCCTAGATTCAAGCTATTCTTCTGCCTCAGCCTCCCAAGTAGCTGGTACTACAGGCACGTGCCACCACACCCGGCTAATTTCTTTTTATTTTTTGTAGAGATGAGATTTCACCATGAAGGCCAGGCTGGTCTCGAACTCCTGACTTCAGATGATCCGTCCACCTCAAATGATCCACCCAAAATGCTGGGATTACTGGCGTAAGCCACCACGCCTGATATCAATTTACATTTTAAATGAGAATTTATTCAAATTGTGTACACTTTAAATACAATTCCCTTGTAGAGTCAGTGCCATTATTATCCTCATTTTTGTCAACTGAACAAAAATTACATAAAACTCTTGATTATAGAAACATACTTAGTAATTTTACTTAACTGATGGAAAGAAAAATAAAGTTCATAGAATGCATAATAATTTATGAATTATGTATGCATTTATTACTTAACCAAATATTATACGCCTATCAATAGGCCACCTACACATAGGCAATAATGATTAAATTCAGTCTATCTTGATATTTTCTTTTTGGCCATATGAAACTATAGCTTGCACATATTTTAAAATTTTGTCATCATAATGGCATAAATATTAAGGTGAAACGTAAGTTATCTGCCAGTTTGTCAGTTTGATTTATATGTTTTAAATATTTAGACATGGTATGTGTGTTTAGTAAGTTGAATTGTGGCCTCCAAAATGATATGTCTAAATCCTAATCCCTGCTACCTAAGAATGTGCCCTCATTTTGAAAAAAGGGTCTTTGCAGATGTAATTAAGTGAAGCGTCTCAAGATAAGATCATTCTGGATTAACTGAGTGGGTCATAAGTCCAATGACAGGTATCCTTATAAGAAGAGGAGCAGACACAGAGATATAGGAGAAAAAGGCCTGTGAAGGAGGAGCAGGAAGGACCAAGCCAAGAATACCTGGAGTCACTGGAGGCTGAACGAAGTGAAGAAGAATTCTCCTCTACAGCCCTCAGAGGGCATGCTGCTGACACCTTGACTTGAGATTTCTAGCCTCCAGAGCTGTGAGATAATTCTTTTTCTTTTAAAGCCACAAATTTTGTAGTGATTTGTTATAATATCCCTGGGAAACTAACATAGAAGTCTTCTATCTGTATCCTTGTTCTGAGTCCTGCTAATATTAGGAGTCAGTAATACTAGTCTATTGGGTAGACAAGTCTTGGGGTGGGGATGCGTTACAAGAGATTGGTTTTAAACCTGCCCAATTGCTTTCCCTGAGAGATTGTGAGATTTTGGAGGCAGGTACCTATCTTTTCTTTATATCCCCAACTGCTAGCCAGGTAGTCAGTATGAGCTAATGAAGAAATGAATCAATGAATGATTGAATGATGGTCATCTAGAGTGCAAGCTCCAGGGCCAATCTTGCCTGGGTTAAAATTCAATTAATGGAGGTGGTTCTTAGGAGCACTACAGTATGGAAAGCCCTGTTCTTTACTAACGTTGGAGAGAAAGGAGTGCAAGATATAGAAGATGAGACATTTGTTCCAGGAATCAGCCCATCTTTTACTGCCGTGGGCTGCTAAATGTTTAACAACCGGCTCTCTAGAAAACACAAGACAAAACAAAACAAGACCCCATTCTTTTAAAATTTTTCTGATTTCTATAGTGTAAATATTCCCACCATACCTGACTTATTTTTCTTTCTTTCTTTTCTTTTTTTTTTTTTTTCTGAGATGGAGTCTCATTCTGTCACCCAGGCTGGAGTGCAGTGGTGCAATCTCAGCTCACTGCAACCTATGCCTCCCGGGTTCAAGCAATTCTGCCACAGCCTCCCAAGTAGCTGGGACTACAGGCATGCACCACCACGCTCAGCTAATTTTTTTATTTTTAGTAGAGATGGGGTTTCACCATGTTGGTCAGGATGGTCTCAATCTCTTGATCTCCTGATCTGCCTGCCTTTGCCTCCCAAAGTGCTAGAATTACAGGTGTAGGTCACCGTGCTCAGCCCTGATTTCAAAGCACTAACAAGAAGCCGCTGATTGTGGAGTTGGGAAAAGGATCATGGTGCACGATTTGCTCTCGTAAGCCCCTCTGAGCTGGCTCCAGCACACTGTTATCTGTGATTGAAAATTGTCTAAGATGGAATGATGTCAGCAAGATGGCAGAATAAGGGTTTTCTACTATCATCTCCCCACAGTGCACTGATTTTTACAACCACCTGTGGATGACAGTACCATTGTGGGAGACTGGGTGTCTAGTAGAGAAGTTCTAGCATGCCACTGGAGCAAAAACAAAACAAACAAAATAGCCAAAAAACCCAAAAATTCAAGAACAGATACATTGAATAGATTTCACTTTACCCATGTCACCACTTCCCCAAGGCATCACAGCTCACTGCCAAAAGAGGCTCCTGTGGCCCATGAGTCCTCCCATGGAAGAAAGCAAGAGTAGTGAATGAGCAGCTGGATTTCCCAGCTGTGTGAAATGATACACAAGAGGCCCAGCTCTTCCTCACCACACACAGAATGCTGAGGGAATCGCCATGGCTATGTGGCTGTGAGAGGCTGGGAGCAGGGAAAAGTGGTGGGGACTCACAGCATCAGGGCTTGAAATTCAACATATGGCCATGTATTCTACTAACTACTTCACAGTCTCCTTCAGGAGGCTTATCTATGAGCCACTTGAGATGCCTTGCAAAGCCCCTTAACTGGCCTGTCGATGCCCTCAATGCTCCATGCACCTCACCTCCTCTCCCAGTCCCCCTGATGACTGGCTCCCCATGCATGTGCTCCACACAGTAAGTGTGAGCCTTTGCAGGTGGCTTGCAGGCATGTGCAGTCAACTGGCTTGACTCTGTGGGATGGAGAGAAAACACACAAACTTGAGCATTTTAGGGCATTGCCCTAAGGAAAACAAATGGGAGATTCTCAGCAATCGGTCTAGCTTTGCAGGATGGAGAAAAGGCACACAATTTTAATAATTCCCTCCTTAACTAAAAAAGGAACAAGAAAGATGGAGCAGGCCCATGCATGGAAAAACTCTGAAAAAATCTCAGAATCCTCACCCTTGATGGCTACTGAAGTTATTTATTTCCCAAAGCCAGTCAATTAAAGACTGTAGGAAGTGCCTGCTTTTTCAAATGTGAAGATAGCAACACAAGACTTCGAGGAACAGAAAGAAAAAAGGATGCATGACACCACCAAAAGCACACAACAATTTTCTAGCAATTAACCTGAAGGAAATAAAGATATATGAATTGCCTAGAAAAGAATTCAAAATAATTATTTTAAGACAGCTCACAGAAATACAAAGGATCATAAGAGACTACGATGGACAATTACAGGTCAACAAATTGGATAACCTGGAAGAAATGGATAAATTCCTAGAAACATACATCCTACCAAGGGGGAATCATGAAGAGGTAAGAAAATCTGAAAAGATTAAAAATGAATAAGGAGATTGAATGAGTTATAAAAATATCTCCCAGCAAAGAAAAGCCCAGGACCAAATGGCTTCACTGGTAAGTTCCATCAAACATCTAAAGAAGAATTAATACCAATCTTTCTGAAATTCTGTCAAAAATTCAAAGAAAAGAAAATACATCCAAACCCATTTCACAAAGCCAGCATCATCTTGATACAAAAACCAGACAAGCACATTACAAGAAAAGATTACAGGCCAATATCCTTGATGAACATTGGTGCAATAATCTCAACAAAATACCAGCAAACTGAATTCAACAGCACATTAAAAGCATCATTTATCCAGATCAAGTGGGATGTATTCCTGGGATGCAAGGATGGTTTAACAAATACAAATCAATCCAGATCAAGTGGGATGTACTCCTGGGACGCAAGGGTGGTTTAACAAATACAAATAAATAAGTGTGATATACCACATTAAGAGAATGAAGGATAAAATCATATGATTGTCTCCATAGATATGGAAAAAAGCATTAGACAAAATTTAAATTTTTTTGATGATAAAAACCCTCAAATGTTAGGCATAGAAAAAATGTACCTCAACTTAATAAAGGCCATGTATGGCAAGCATACAGCCAATACCAAAGAGTGAAAAGCTGAAAATGCTTCCTCTAAAATCAGGAACAATACAAGGATCCCCAATATCACCAGTTATATTCAACATAATACCAAACATAATACTAGCCAGAGAAACTGGCCAAGAAAAGAAATAGAAGGCATAAAAAATCAGAAGTGAAGAATAAAATGGTATCTATTTGCAGATGACATAATCTTATACATAAAAAACCCTAAAGACTCTAGCAAAAACCTGTTGGAACTAATAAACAAATGCACTAAAGTTGCAGAACACAAAATCAAGATACAAAAATCAGTAGTATTTCTATACATTAACAATGAACTATTTGAGAAAGAAATTAAGGTGACAATCCCATTTATAATAGTATAAAGAGAATAAAATACTTAGGAGTAAATTTAATCAAGGAGGTGAAAAATCTGTGTACTGAAATCTATAAAACATTGATGAAAGACATAGAAGAAGATAAATAAATGGAAAGCTATTCTGTGTTCATGGATTGGAAGGAAAAATATTGTTAAAATGTCCATATTCCTCAAAGCACTCTAAAGATTCAAACCAATCCTTATTAAAATTCCGAAAGCATTTTTCACAGAAATAGAAAAGACAATCATAAAATTTGCATGGAACCACAAATGACCCTGAATTGTTAGAGGAATCTTGAAGAAAAACAAACCTGTGGGCATCACATTTCCTGAAATTATATTACAAAGCTATAGACAGTAATCGAAACAGGATGATACTGGCATAAATACAGACATGGAGACCAATGGAACAGAATAGAGAGCTGAGAAATAAACCCGTATGTATACGTTCAGCCAACTTTTCACAAAGCCTCCAAGCATACACAATGGGGAAAGGATAGTCTCTTCAATAAATTGTGTTGGGAAAACTGGATACCCACATGCAAAAGAATGAAATTGGACCTTTATCTTTTACCACACACAAAAATCAATTCAAAATGGATTAAAGACTTAAATGTAATACTCCAAACATAAAACTCCTCAAAGAGTTTTAGGGGAAAAATCTTGTTGACATTGGTCTTGACAATAAGTTTTTTGGATAGGATAGCAAAAGCACAGACAACAAAAGCAAAAATAAACAAGCGGGACTGCATTTATGTAAAGATATAGGGAAAAGCAAACTCAGTTTCTCCTTTTATGCTGTACTCTTACACAGTCACACAAGACTTCTGACACCAGATGTATATGTGGAGGTATTTCCTCACATACTAAGCAATCAACCAATTCTCCAGATTCTGCAGTAGACACCAGCTGGGTGTCCTCTAACTCAATTCAGTTCAATTCTGACACTATCTACCTGAAGATACTGTCAGATCCCACAGGTTAAGGGCTCATCCCCTACTTCAGATGTCAATTGCAAGTTTGGGCTTCTGGAACTTCTGAATAGTAGCCATAAATCAGAGTTCCCATGACCCTCTCAGGCTACCCAGGAGCCCCCAGCCATCAGTCAACTCAGTACACTGAAGACACTTTTATCACTCTAGAGATTCCAAGGATTTTAGGAGCTATATGTCAAGAGACTGGAACAAAGGCTAAATATATATTTCACAATGTCACAATCAAATTAAAAAGTTTCTGCCCAGCAAAGAAAGTAATCAACAAAATGAAAAGGCAGCCTACATAATGAGAGAAAATATTTGCAAATCATATATCCAATAAGGGTTAGTATTCAAAATATATAAGGGACTCATATGTAGCTAAATAGCAAAAACAAAACAAAACAAAACACCAAAACACCACTAACAACAACAAAAGCAAAAGCCCAAACAACCAAATAACCTAATTAAAAAATGGGCAAAGGACCTGTAATGGTTAATATTGAGTGCCAACTTGATTGGATTGAAGGATGCAAAGTTCCTGGGTGTGTCTGTGAGGGTGTTCCCAAGGGAGATGACATGATTTGAGTCATATATACATGTGAGTCAGTGAGCTGGGAAAGGCAGACACACCCTCAATCTGGGTGGGCATCATCTAATCAACTGCCAGCGTGGCTAGAATAAAGTAGTCAGAAGGAAAGAGTAGACTGGCTGAATCTTATGGCCTTCCTCTTTCTCCCATGCTGAATGCTTCCTGCCCTTAAACATCAGACTCCAAGTTCTTCAGCTTTTGGACTCCTGGACCTACACAAGTGGTTTGCCAGGGGCTCTTGGGCCTTCAGCCACAGACTAAAGGCTGCACTGTTGGCTTCCCAACTTTGGGGGTTTTCGGACTCAGACTGGCTTCCTCGCTCCCAAGCTTGCAGATGGCCTGTTGTGGGACTTCACCTTGTGATCATGTGAATCAGTACTCCTTAATAAACTCCCCTTCATATATACATCTATCCTATTAGTCCTGTCCCTCTAGAGAACCCTAATACACGACCTGAATAGACATTTTCCCAAAGAAGACACAAAAATGGCCAGCAGATATATGAAAAGGTGCTCAAAATCATTAATCAGCAGGTAAATGCAAATCAAAACCACAGTGAGATATTACTTCACAACTGTTAGGATGGCTGTTAGGAAAAAGACCAGAGATAACAAATGTTGGTGAAGGTTTAGAGAAAAAGGAACCTTTATACACATTTGGTGGGAAGGTAGATTGGTACAACCATTATGAAAAACAATATGGAGGTTCCTAAAAGGTTAAAAATAGAACTACCATGTGATCCAGAAATTCCTTTTCTGGGTACATACTCAAAGGAAATGAAATCATTATTTTGAAGAGATACTACAATCTTACATTTATTGCAGCATTATTTACAAAGGCCAAGTGAATGAAGAAAGAAATTGTGAGGTATGTGTGTTTTTGTATATATATGTATTTGTATATGTGTTTGTGTGTGTGTATATATGTATGAATAGATCTAATGTACAGCATGTGACTAGAGTTAATAATAATGTATTGTATATTTGAAATTTTCTGAGAGAGTAAATCTTAAGTGTTCTTACACAGAAAACGGTTACCATGTGAGGTAATGGATATGTTAATTAGCTTGATTACAGTAATCATTTAATAGTGTATACATATATCAAATCATCCCACTGTATACCTTAAATATAAATAACTTTCACTTGTCATTCAAAGCTCAATATAGCTGGAAAAAATCAATCATTGGCTATTGGGCTGGGGCAAGTTTATATAACTTCACTCAACTCCAAAGTCAAAATTTGTCCTCTGTAAATGGGAATAATGGCACTAAGTTTTGTAATGATCAAATCAGTTAATCCATATAAAGTAACCAGCATGTAATAAGCACTAAATAAATGATAGACACCACCATGATCATTGTCCTCATTAATATTTTATAATGCCCCACCTCAGAGCCTTCACTCTTGCTATTCCTTTGCTGGGACACACTCCACTCTTTCACCGGCTCGTTCTTACTCACAGGCTGGTCTCAGTTTAAACCTCACTTCTTCAAGGGTGCCTTCCCTGACCTCTGAGTTTAGATCGGTTGTAGGTTCCTGTACTTCTGTTCATTCGTATTGCACAAGTCTGTGAACTTTGGGAGAGCAGAGACTATGTTCTCTTGAGCACTTTTATCATACTCTACCTAGCAAAGGACCTGACATATAGTAAACAAAGATAGTTATTGAATGAATGGTTCACTCTGTTCAAGATGTGACTGGAAGAAAAATTTCAAAGGAGGAGGGATACTGTCTCTGGCAAGGAGATCGATTTGACTCACTTTTACAGGTGTTTGAATCCCTCACCTACATTTGATTTAAAGGCTGAATTTGGGCTACGTTTGCTCTCACAGGTACATGGCAACCTGATTTTGACTTGGGAGAGACATAAGAGATGGGATCCAAACTGCTCAGACTACAATGGGCTACATACTGTGTATAAAATGTCTGACCCTGGTCATAGTGTCAGCTTGACTCCCAGGGCGCCGATGTCAGTGCCTGGCCAGGCCTCTGTTGGAGAGGTAGCACGCATCTGGATTGGAAGTAAAACCCCCTGTATTTGACTTGCAAGGTGGCTCATTCAATGACAGAAGCCAAAACAAATGAAAGACGGCATCAAGAGTTGGCTGTGGTCCTGGATCTAAGTTGGGGCACTTAGGGCCTTGCCAAGGGATTAGGATGGGGGTGAGCATGATATAATTATGATTAGATGATTGGATGGCATTTGTAAGACATAAGATAGATCTACCATCCACAGATCTCTGTACTGTTACATATGGAAACTGGTGCCAAGGACACGAGCTCCCCACCTTCCTGACTTCCTACTTAGTCAGCAATTATGATCTACCCTGCCTTCTCTGAGGGAACCTGGACATCAGCCACCTGCTGCAGGACACCACTTTGCAGCTGGGCAGGGAGCCACTGGCCCTCTTTCTACCAATATTAAGCTGGTAAAGAGAAGCTGCAGTGTGCGTATTATCAGGCAGTAACTGAGGACTGGGGTTTAAGAATTTAAGCTTAAATGGAATCTATATATAGTTTAAAAAACAAAACTATTTTAGATGCCTGCTTATCTTAGCCATTTACAGCCATCTTCACAGAAACTTGACTTCGTGAAAAAGAGGGAATCAAGGCCCTGAGTTCTACCCCAGCCCTGCAGTGCTAGCCTGCAACTTTCAGTAAGTCCCCTCCTCCTCCTCCTGATCTTAGATATACTAGGGAAATAGGCCAGATATTCTTTAATATCTTATCTCATTTTAGTATTTTGTTATTATATCTTAACCCTTTGGCCTGGAGCCTGGCTGAGTACTCGGCACATGGTAGGCCCTTAAGAAGCATCTATATTAAGTACTTTTTGCATACCTAGCCTAGATTTTTGGTGAGCTAATAGATTTAGATAGAAAATTGCCTTGATCGATTTCTTTGGATTGCCAATGGACAGGTCAACACAAGTGTCATTGAGAAGCAGGAAGCACTCTGTAGATACTGAGCACAGTGCAAAGTAAAAAACCTATTAAATTCCCAACAGCAACAGTTACTGAAATCTCCTCTCCTGGCCCTCCTGCAAAACACAATACCTTCAAGCCACTCTTTCATCACACTAGCAATTGACAGTATCCTGTTCTCTAAATCTGGAACTCTGGTTCATAAAAAAGAAAAACAATGGAGACATTGATTTTTCAGAACTGGGACTCCAGTCTGCCATGAAGGTCAGGTGTTTGGCCTATTCAGTTTCTGTTATTCTAAGCCTGGCATGAGTCCCCCCACCCCACCCCCCACCAAATGCTCTGACAGTGAGGAGGTAAGCAGAAGAAAAGGAATCAGTTCAGTTCTAAGTGTTAAATGAAGCACTGTCACCTTCATTTGACCTTAAGCACGGGGCATAAGGATAGAAGATGAGGCTGGCCCCAGACATGAGGTTAAATGGGTCATCAAAAGCCGGTGTGAACCTCTGCGCAGCAGAGCCCAGAGATATCCAATGTATTATAATGGAGACAGAAAAGACCTGCAAGGGAGTGTGTCCGTCACAGAGGTAGCATCATGAGTTTGGATTTTTTTCATTGTAACAGACTTGTACCTAAATGTGTGTACAGATCTGGGTGTGGTAGATATTTGTTGCATTTTCCTCTTAGCACCACTATCCCTTACTGTGACAACGGGACCTTGATTTGATTGAGAGGAATTAATTCTTTCCTCTATCCCAAGGGCTCTGACAAAGAAGGCAACCCCAGGGTGGAGCACATGACCCAGACTAAACCAACTGAGGAGGGCACCTTACCTCCAGCCCACCCTCTATAGTTTAGGGATGAATACTCAACCCAAGTCATGCCAGGTGTTATCAATGAGTCCCAACCCAGGACTTTGGTCTGCTCTCTAAGGGAAATGGACTGTCCTAGACATGCTAATTGTGGTATGTGAAGATTGGAACTACTGGAGGATCCTGTGTAGAGCCTGGACTTGGAGCCAACCCAGAGGCGGCTGAGTTGTGAGATGAACTCAGGGGATGTTGTGTACGTCCTGAATTGTGCCATATCCAGGGCTGTTTCAGTTATGTGAGCAAATAAATTCTCTCTTGCCTAAACCAATAAGGATAAAGTTTTTGTAACTTTCAACTGAAAGAGCTGACTGACTCACTGACCTTTAGCTGCTATTCAATTTTCTTTTCCCCATGAACCAAATTCCTCTAATGTATGGACTGGAACAACATAAAAACAGAGCTATGAAAATGTGTTTGAGGTTGAACTGTGACAGGCACTCACTCTTAGGGGAAAGTCCTATCTCACCAGTTTTGCTCAAATTACTCTCACCTTTGGTTTTCTTGATAATATCTCTGATAACGGTAAACACTGCCTTCTGACACTCTGCATTTCTATATCTACAGTGAGTGCCATTGAGTGACATCCTGCATAACATTTATAGAAATGTGTTTAATAGCTTTTCTTTTTTATTGGGATATAGGTAAAGAGGATTGAGATTCTTCACGTTTCCCAGGCTTGCTTTTAGGAGAGATATATATATACACACACACATATATATATGCATACTGGTCCTCCCCATACCCTGTGGGAAGAGGGCGAGGCACCAGGAGCCATTTCCCACTCTGAGCAATATCTGTATTGGGAGTGTCCTGATTCAGATGGTGACTTTAAAGTCCATGCATTTGGAATCCCTGAGGTCACCGGATGAGAACACCCCTTCCCAAGCCTAAAGTCAAAGACTCAGCCTTTCTATGATCAGTGGTGGGATATGAACTGTTATGCTGGTGAAGGAGGAGTTGACAGTGGTGTTGAGGTTGGGGGGAATTGTAAAAAATCCTGCAATGTGGAAAGTGTTTGGAGTGGAGCCTTTTAGGAATGTTTACTCCCAGATGCTGGGATTGGGTTGGTGCCTGGGTTGACTCCACTGTGCAGATGTGTACCATGAGGCCAGCAAATCCTATAGTTCTGTGTAAGTCATACTGACTTCTGGGATCATAATGGTACCCAGGAAGCAAAGGGAGCTGCGATTACAGGGTGGTTGGGTGTGGTGGTCTACCTTCCTTGATACTTAAAAGTGAGGTCTGAAGATCAGCAGCAGCACAGCGTCATCTGTGAGCTTATTAGAAAAGCAGGATCTCAGATCTCAAGCCAGACTTACTATATCAGAATCCCCAGGTGATTTGTATGCACAGTAAAGTTTGAGAAATGCTAGTCTATGCCTACTGACTCCAGTACTTCTCTTGATTCAACATTTAATGAGCACCCACTGTGTTCCGGCATTGTGCTGAGTACTACAGATATAAAGATGAATAATCCAGTCTTTTCTAAAGAGCTTTTCACTCTTCACGGCTTATTTACTTCTTACTTTTTCCTGGAGTATCTCCCCAACCCTCCACATTTTGGCTTTTGCTGTGTCTTTTCACTGAAATTCTTTCTTTGAAGACCACAAATGACCTGTTTGTTGTCAGATTCAGTTTACTCCTCTCTGTAGCATTGAGCATCTCTGATCAACACCTACTAAATGCTGTCCTCTCCTGGTTTTGCTGACATTGTGTCATCTTGATCCTTCCTTTCCCTCTCCCTACACCCCTGCCTCATATACTGGCCTGTCTTCATCTTGCCCAGGGCTCTCTCCCAACTCAATCCTTACTCTCTCACCAGGTTATCTCATCCAGATCCGAGACAGGAATTGCTTTTATTATGAAGTCCTTGGCCCTCTAGGAACTCCAGAACTGCTGATCTTAAAAGGGCACCCTAAGCATCTCTTTCCTGTAGACGTTTTTGCAAAGTTGTCAATTGATTCCAGTAGGGAATTAGATTTGCCGAGTATCCGTGAAATGAGAGGAGTAGATATTGGTGGGTATTTCTGCTGCAACAAATTATCCTTTGGTGCTGTAACATTATCACAAGCTTGGTGGCTTTAAACAAATTTATTATCTTACAATTCTGTAGGTCAGAAAGCTAATGTGAGTCTCGTGGGACTAAATAAAATCAAGGCATTTGAAAACCTGTGTTCTTTCCTGGAGGCTCTAGGGGAAAATCTGTACCCTTGCCTTTTCCAGCTTTTAGAGGCTTCTTACATTCTTTGGCGCCTCCATCTTCAAAGCTAGCAACAGGGAGCTAAGTACTTTTCATGCTGCCATCACTCTGGTTTTCTGCAGCTTGGAAAGGTTCCCTGTTTTTTAAGGACTCATGGGATTGGATTGGACTCACCTGCATAATCCAGGCTCCTCTGCCATCTCAAGGTTCTTACCTTTAGTCACATCACGTAATCTTTTGTTAGATAGGTTAACATATTCACAGGTGCAGGGATTAGCACATGGACATATTTGGAGTTTATTATTTTGTCACTACGGTGTGACTGAGGAGAGTAGAGGTTTGAGGAAGGGGACTGGAAAGGTGATGTGTTCCCGGGGTGTCCAGGATGAATCCAAGATAAAATGAGTTAACCGGACACCTCAGTGCCAAAATCGGAAAGGTGGGGTGGGAGTGAGAAGGAGGGCTGTGAAGGGGTAGAGATGTGGGTGAGGAGATGGAGAGCCTAGGCCCAGCTACTACTTACCCATGGTCCCTAAGTCTATACCCAGTCATATGCAGAACACCACTTCACGCTCATCGGGTTCAGTGCTCAACTCATTGTCTCCCTTGTGTCTTTTATTCTTTTTGTTTTCCCTATCTCTGTGAATGAGACCACTATTTCACTGTTATTCACGGCAAAAATGTCAGCCATCCTGCTTTTCTTTTCCCTCATCCTCTCACCAACAGGTCCTGGATCTCTATCAAGTTCTCTAAACTCACGTTTCTCAAATACAGCCTACTGTCCCAGACACGCGCAGGCCTCCTACCCTCTACTGAACTGAGTGAAAAGCCTTGGGCCAGTCTTCCTGCTTCTGTGACCGTCTGATTTCAGTCAGTTTCCCATTCTGATGTCTGGTTATCTTCCACAAATCACCTTAGTCCAGCTTAAAGACTGCCCCCTGCCTTCAGGACCAAGTTCAAAGTTGGCATGATTTTTAAAGCCTACTTGGCAACCATCTCCTTATCTTGCCTTATTTTTGCCAAATTTCATCCTGTACTCTATACTCCAGCCTCACTGAATCCTTACTTTTCTTCAACCATGCCTTTTGCTCTTTCTAGCTTTAGCAGTGTTGCTCCCTTCACCTGACCCTCCTGATCCATAGGACTCAGCTCAGCTACTCCCTCCCTTTGCCTCTTCCAGGTAAACTTGGTCATGCCTCCCTCCCCAGACTTCCATAGCTTTTTGCACACATTGTGATGATAGCATCTAACATACTGCCTTGTACTTGTGCTTGCATCAATGTCCCCTTCTAGACTTGCTAGGTAATGTTGGGAGAGCCTTTCTTTGTCACCATGAAATTTCATTTATATATTTTGTTATGAACAAAGCTATTGGCACACATGACTATGTCCATTTCCCCACTGGCCACACCATTCTTCAGAATGGTGAATAAATGAATGCTCTTTCTTTATTCTTATCTGAGAGCTAAGAAATGAAGCCCCTACCTACCCACCCAGAGGAGAAAGAGATTTGCTCCACACTCCCCACCCTGAAGATCTATCTTCTTGGTTCTAATTTTCTCCTCTGGATATCCCAAGGAAGGTGTGAATTTTAGTCTTAACGAAGGCTGGAGGGTCAGCCTAGAGGCAGTGATCTTTGGGGCCTCTTTCTAACTTGGAGATCTTGTAGAGTTATGCTTCTAGGGAAAGGTAATATTGGTTTCCAGGTATTATTGCTCAGAAATAATTTGAGATGAATGCATGCGTCCTCTGCAGTTTTCTGTTTGGATACATTTAACTTTGTTTGCCGTTTGTTTAGTTAGTCGATTAATATTGGCTCCTATGTGCCAAGCCCTATGCAAAGCCAAGCGAAGAGGAGAAGGGAGTCAGAAAGGCTTCTGTCCTCATGGAGTAAAGTAGTCAAAATTAGCACTGCGCCAGGTAACAAATGACACTATAGGTGGTCAGGAGAGCTTAGATTCTATTCTGAAGGCAGCAAAGAGCACTGAAGTAGTGACATGACTAGGTCAGACAGAGGTTTAGGGAAGCTTTGGAATGAGGTGCCATGTTGGTTGGGCCCAGGAGTGGGGTATGGGTTTTTACAGGTAGTGAGGGAGAGGTGAAAGGTGTTCTGAAAGGAAGAAATGATGGGAGGAAATATGCAGACGCGGGAAAGCAAGAGAGTGAGTGTTCAGAGAATCCCTACTTTCTTAGGACACAACTAGCCTGGAAACTCCCCAGATGTGTCCATAGAGTAACAGCACAGGTTTGAAAGTTTGCATGTTCTGCATCTTGAAGGGCTCTTCCCAGGTGCATCCACTGAGGGAGACTCTCCCCCAGACATGAGAACTTACGGTCCGATGCTTTCACTTTGTATGCTTTTCTGTCACCACAGCAACAGCAGCTTCTGCTTCTTTGGGCCTGGCTTCCCTGGAGGTAGCCCCACAGTGATGATACTCCAGGCTCCGGCTATGAAGAGAAACACTTGCTTAAGTTTAGCCTCTGTTCAGCTGAGGAGGCCCTTTTTTGGGAACTGGAAACTGCCCTGTTTGCTAGCAGGAGTCAATGTTAGGAGAGGGAAAACTTCTCATGAAGATGCTGTGTAGTAGATATTTATAGGTCTTCTGATTATAGCTGCTTTGGTGACAGTGAAGGCTGTTCATGGTCTGCATCTTCCCTTTGGAAATCACATAATGCTTTCATCATTCATATAGATAGCACTACTTTTGTTCTGCTCCAAAAGCCGTGGTGCTGTCTCAGGGGGCATATCCTGGACAGAACTCATGCCTGCCAGAGATGATGAGTATTCTGAAGGTTTAAACCAAGGACCTGATTGGTGAAGAAACTACAGCCAAGGAACCAGGACAAGGCAGCAGGGAATGACAAACCTTTCGGTACTGTGGGCCAGGCAATGCATACAATCTATTAGATAAAGTTAGATGGTCCTTTCCCCTCATAACCCTAGTCTTTTGTTCCACTGAAGAGTCACAGACTAAGATTTCAGAGACTCATAGCATCTGAATGTTAGTCAAGATCTGGGAAAACCTCTGGCCTCAAATT
This sequence comes from Theropithecus gelada, assembly GCF_003255815.1. Taxonomy (NCBI): domain Eukaryota; kingdom Metazoa; phylum Chordata; class Mammalia; order Primates; family Cercopithecidae; genus Theropithecus; species Theropithecus gelada. Next base: position 156,683,604 of record NC_037669.1, read on the forward strand.
TCATTCTTTTTCTTAAACCTCAGCCTTGCAATTTAAATGGAAAATACCATGATTTCCTCACAGAAATACAGTTACACTTTTTTCAGTTAAGTGATTAAATATGAATGTCTGTTTCAAGTCTCTATTTTGTGCCATCTGTCTAGCTTCTAGTCATCTGAATTTCAAAGGTTTGTAATTTTGTTTGTTTGTTTGTTTGTTTTTAATGGGTATAAGGTTTAGGGTGCCAGTCCTTTCTGAATAATTTTTGTTGAAGTATAACTTACAAAAGTACAACAGGAAAAAGCATAAGAATATAGATGATCAATTTTTACAAAGTGAACACACTTATATATCCTCTACTAAGGTAAAGATATACTTTACCAGCATTCTAGAAGCTTCTGTCATGCCCTTTCCTAGTCATTTATGGAATGTATGCATTCATTTCTGTAATATTAATAGAGGTGAAATTGCTGGGTTATAAGGCATGTGTATATTTAGCTTCAGTAGATACTGACAATTTTGCAAAGTGATTGTATCAATTTACTTTTCCAACAGGAGTTTGTGAGAGTTCCAGTTCCTCTGCATCCTTGTCGATACTTGGTATTGTCAGTCCTTGTCATTTTAGCCATTCTGGCGGATACGTAGTAGTACCTCATTGTGATTTTAATTTTCAGTTTTCTACCCACCATTAATGGTGGACAACTTTCCATGTGTTTGTGGGCCACTTGGTTACTGGACATCCTGTTCAAGTTTGTTGTTTACTTTTTCCTAGGTTGTCTGTCTTTTTAAAAAAATTAATTTGTAGCATGATGCCTCCAGTTTTGTTCTTTTTGCTTAGGATTTTCTTGGCTATAAGGGCTCATTTTTGGTTCCATATGAAATTTAAAGTAGTTTTTTCTACTTCTGTGAAGAAAGTCAATGGTAACTTAATGGGGATAGCATTGAATCTATACATTACTTTGGGCAGTATGGCCATTTTCACAATATTGATTCTTCCTATCCATGAGCATGGAATGTTTTTCCGTTTGTTTGTGTCTGCTCTCATTTCCTGAGCAGTGGTTTGTAGTTCTCCTTGAAGAGGTCCTTCACATCCCTTGTAAGTTGGATTCCTAGGTATTTTACTCTCTTTGTAGCAATTATGAATGGGAGTTCACTCATGATTTGGCTCTCTGTTTGTCTATTGTTGGTGTATAGAAATGCTTGTAATTTTTGCACATTGATTTTGTATCCTGGGACTTTGCCGAAGTGGCTTATCAGCTTAGGGAGATTTTGGGCTGAGATGATGGGGTTTTCTAAATGTACAATCATGTCACCTGCAAACAGAGACAATTTGACTTCCTCTCTTCCTATTCGAATACCTTTATTTCTTTCTCTTACCTGATTGCCCTGGCCAGAACTTCCAAAACTGTGTTGAATAGGACTAGTGAGAGAGGGCATCCTTGTCTTGTGCCGGTTTTCAAAGGGAATGCTTCCAGCTTTTGCCCATTCAGTATGATGTTGGCTGTGGGTTTGTCATGAATAGCTTTTATTATTTTGAGATGCATTCCATCAATACCTAGTTTATTGAGAGTTTTTAGCATGAAGGGGTGTTAAACTTTATCGAAGGCCTTTTCTGCATCTATTGAGATAATCATGTGGTTTTTGTCATTGGTTCTGTTTATGCGATAGATTACTTTTATTGATTTGTGTATGTTGAACCAGTCTTGCATCCCAGGGATGAAGCCGACTTGATCATGGCAGATAAGCTTTTTGACATGCTGCTGGATTCGGTTTGCTAGTATTTTATTGAGGATTTTCGCATCAATGTCCATCAGGCATATTGGCCTGAAATTTTCTTTATATGTGGTGTCTCTGCCAGGTTTTGGTATCAGGATGATGCTGGCCTCACATACACACGTACATGAGTTCTTGGTCAGATATGCATATTGGAAATATCTTCTCCCAAATGTATCAATCTTTACCTTTAAGGTTAGCACTTTTCGTATCTTGTTTAAGACGTATTTGCCTAGCTCAGGATTATAAATATATTCTCCTATGTTATCTCCTCTAGAAGATTTATTGTTTTACCTTTCATATTTAGGTCCATGATTCATCTGGAATTGATTTTTGTAAGTGATGTGATTGGGGTCAAGATTCTTTTATTCCCCATGAAAATATTCAGTTGGCCCAGCAATATTAATTGAAAAGACAATAATTTCCCCACAGAAATCCCAGTCACATCTTTGTCATAAATCAGGTGACTAAATATGAACAAATCTGTTCCTAGACTCTCTGTTTAATGACATTGCTTCATTTGTGTATACTGGCACCATTCTTTGCAGTCTTAAATATCTTAGCTTTATAAAAATCTTGCTATCTAGTAGGAAAAGTACTCTAACTCTATTGTCTTGGCTATTTCAGGCACTTTGCATTTTCATATAAATGTTAAATCCAGCCTGTCAATTTCCACAAAAATACATTTTAGTTCTACTTATATATTAAACTCATCCAAGACATTATTTTAAAGTCAATATTTACTTTGTCTTATCCATGTATTCATTCTCTTGAATCCTCTTTATTCCTTTCCATTTTGCCTGTTTCTATATAAGGCCATTTTCCTTTTGCTGGAGAACTTCTTCTAGTATTTATTTATTTTAGTGTTGGCCTCCTGATAACAAATATTCTCAATTTTTGCTTGCCTTAAATGTCTTTATTTTGTTTTATTTTTGAAGGTTATATTTTTTGGGTGTAGAATTCTAAGTTAAGACTCATTTCCTTTCATACTTTAAATATGTCATTTATAGTCTTCCTTTTCCCATAATTTCCATTAAAAGTAACATGCAAGTCTTATTAGGTCTTTTTTTTTTTTTTTTTCTGGTTGCATTTCTAGATTTTTTTGACATTTTTTTTGGCCTGGGTTCATTGTAGGGTCTTAGTCCATTTGTCCTGCTATAATTAAATACCGGAGACTAGGTAATTAGAAATAAAAATTAATTTTCTCATAGTTCTGGAGGCTGGGAAGTCCAAGATCAAGGTGCCAGTACATTTGGTGCTGGTAAAGCTTGCTCTCTGCTTCTAAGATGATATCCTCTTGCTGCATCCACACATGGTATAAGGGAGCAAAAAGGGATTAATCCTGGCTGTATCCTTGCATGACAGAAGAGATAAAAGAGCCAGAGAGCTCTGCAGTCTCTTTTATAAGGGCATTAATTCCATTCATGAGGGCAAATCCCTTCCTACTTGATCACTTCCCAAAGGCCCCATCTCTTAATACTATCACATTGAGGATTAACTTTCCACATGAATTTTAGACGGACACAAAAATTCAAACCACAGCAAGTAGTTTTCCTATTTTCTGCATGCATGCTTTTACTTATATTTCATCTATTTGAGGCTTATGGAGATCCTTGAATCTTCGTATCAGTATCTTTTGTCAGTTTTGGTCATTTTCTCTTCAAATATTGCTTCTGCCTCATTCTCTCTTCTTTTTCTTTTGGGAATCTCAACTACACATATGTTAAGTTTTTCTACTTGTTCCATATACCTCATTACTTTTTTCTGTATTTACCATTTGTGTTGTTTTATGTTTCAGGTTGTTTATTTTTATTGTCCTGATATTTCCAGTTTATTAATCTAGACTTCTGCTGTGTCTAATCTACTGTTCAAACTCATACGTTTAATTCCTAATTCCAGTCATTGTATTTGTCAGTTTCAAAAAAAAAAAGAAAAAATTTACATTTGATTCATTTTATCAATTCTGATAATTCTCCATTTGATATCTATTTTCTTGTACATCTTAATATTAAATATTAAATTTAATGACTATTAATTTAATTATTAAAAAATCTGAATCTAATAGTTTCAAAGTATTCACCTGTAGGCTTGTTTCTTTCTCTTTTTTCCCTCTTCAGCTTTGAAAATTTCATCCTGACTCCTGTCATGCCTGGTTATATTTTATGGAATGCTGGAAAATGTATATGAGAAATTATAGAAGTTCTGTTCGACATTATCTTCCTCCGCAGAGGATTAAAATTTCTCTTCTGTGAAGTAATTAAGTTAAGGGAAGGTCACCTTTACCTAATAGTGGATAAAAATGTTTCAAAGTTTGGTTTCCTGTTTTAGAGGGCTCATTTATTCTCAACTGCCTTTAAACCGAAGGCAGAACATTTTAGAGGTCTTGACTGAAAACATGCATTGCTTATCAGGGTATCTTCTCTTTGGTGGGCCCTAAACTTTGACGTAAACTAGCATCAGTACACAAGATAGCATTTCGTCTTGATCCCTCGGCTTCCATACTGAGTCCTCTGAGGACAGTTAATCAATCCCCATCCACAGGAAACACAGCTGCTAATGAACCTATTCATACACAAAGGGATTACATCTTCACCTTCACTACCATAGAGTCTACCTCCATTCCCATTTTGGTGGAACCATCCTACCTTTCCCCACTCTCCCCCAAACCCCAGGTACCGGACACTCTCATCCTATTCCTTCTCCATTCTATGCCTATTCCTATCCTATACCCTATGCATAGCTGAGGAATCACATTTAATTTAATTTCTCCCTGTGAGCGTTATTAGCTTCAATGAATCACACAGAGTTCTTCCTCCCAGATATACAGTGATTCAGGCCAGGCCTTGGAGACCTGCCATCCTCTATGTTTCTACACCACTGAGGGATGCATTTAGGACCACAGCAATAACTGTTGTTATCCACCGTCCTCCAAGAACTATTAGGACCAGTCCCATCATTTCCACTAGTCCATACATCCCTGTTTAACTGGCAAAAATCAAATCATCCCTGGGCATCCATAATCTCCTATAGTCTCATCTCCAAACTATTTTGTACATCTACTAATCAGACTCCACATCTCTCGTTCTACTCTATGCCTGCTGAAACGCTTTCTGTGCAATTATACCCTCCCATATACTTACCTCTTTTCAGACATCCCTTGCATTTAGGGAACCTGACATCGTAGAATAGAGGCAAGCATTTCTGCTGTGTCATGCCTCAATTCCTGTCCTACATAATTTTTGAGAATATGTAAGCATATAAAATAGCTTTTGTTTTACACTACTCAGTTGTGGGTGGTTTGCTACACAGTATTAGGTAAACAAAACAGAGCCCATCCAGTCTCTGGAATATACATAAAATTTTTATGCAAAGGACTCCCACATGTATGTATTAAGCCTAAACTTCTCTCCTGAGCTCCAGATTCAAAAACTCAATTCCCTCCTTGACATCTGCCTTTGAGTGTCTAATAGGCACCAGAAGATAATATTGAATAATCTTGAATATCTGACTCCTAAACCTGCCCTTGTCTTACTCCCAGTCGTATTTTAGTGCATAGCACAAATATCCACTTGGTCTTTTATCCCCATATCCAGTCTATTTGCAAGGTCTGTAGAGTCTGTCTACCTGTCTCCATCTCCAGGGTCACTTCCTGAATTCAGGCGCCTCTCATTTTGCACCTAGATTTTGGCAAGAACCTGTAACTGGTCACTGTGCCACAGAGCTCAACCTTTCTAGCTTCTCCTCCTCACTGCTCACCAAGTGATTATTCTAAGATGTAATTCTGGTAGGCTCACTGCTCAGTTGAAAGCACTTTGATGGTCCTTCAATACCTGATAAAACAAAACTCAAAGTCCTTGTAGTCACATGTAGGGAACTTCATAATCTGGATCCTTTATTATCTGACCCCAGACTCTCTCTTTCCCTCCTACATTGCTCTAGCTGCACAGAATCACTGGGTTCCCTGAAAACACTGTGCCCCTTCACACCACTGTGCTCTTGCTCATACTGTTTATTCGGACTGGCATTTCCTTCTCCCACTCCTCTTGCCACATACCTAGAAAACTCTACATCCTTCTAGACCCTGCTCAGGTGACATTTTTGTGTGTGTGTGTGTGTGTGTCACATGGTTTCTTACCTCTACAACATCAGATAGCTGGAAGCTACTCACTTATTTCCATGTGAGTTGTATACTCATGTCATCATGTTTAGCAACTAGAGAGAGAAATAATAAATCAGCTGTAATTCTTATTTACAATTTTTTTCCTTCTGTTTTTCCCTTATGCCCATTTACACACACACACACACACACACACACTTATAACTATAACTTACATGAAGTTTTGTACTTTGCTTCTTTCACTTAACACAGTATCAACAAAGCATTATTAAAAGTGATTTAAGTGAGGTGATGCAAATATTCTATATTGTCATTGTGATGGTGCTTATGTGACCACATACATTTGTTAAAATTGATTGTATTGTGCACTTAATATCTGTGAATTTTATGGATCATAAATTTTTCCTTAATAAAGTTGATACAAACTTTTAAGTATGCTAAAATCTATAGTTTAAAATGTTAAAAATAGTAACATGGAACCTGTTGTAGATTTTTGTGCTAACCCTGTTTCCTTTTTTGTGATCTCTCTGTGCATATTAATTTCGTCTTTTGATGTGCAACTATTGGTTTGTGTGCCTACTTCTGCTACACTGTGAGTTCCTGTTGATTCATCTTTGTATTCCCCAAGGACATGACCAGGGCCTAACTCAGAGTATATGCTCTGTAAATGTTCTATCCATTCAACAAAAAACTAGTTATTGCAACAAATTTTAAACAATTATTAGCTCAATAATCATTAAAGAATCTGACATATGTTGCTGCTCACTTGTGTCAGTTTCGTGGGTGCCTGTTCCTTGCAGGTTCTGTTCCTGTCTTGGTGGGAATCTATAAGAGTAAGAAACATAATGTCTGTTATGTAAGGGCTTTATAAATATTAATGTAATCCTCATAACAGCCCTGGAGGATAGATAATATCACTGCTATTCCCATTTTACAGAAGAGTCAATAAAGGAGGCACAGAGATGTTTAGAACTTGCCCCAGTTGGCACATCGAGTAAGTGGTGGAGCCAGGATTTGGAACGATGCATTCCAGGGTTTAGGCTCTTCTCCACTCTACTTGGGCATAGGATGAACCCATGTTGTGAAGTTTGTCCTAGAGGAGTTCCTCTGGGGACACATATCTGTGCCTCTTCCTGGAAGTGCCTGCCATGGTCACCCTGGTGCCTCCTGCTTTCTGCTTTCATGGCACTGATTGCCCTCACCCTCCCTGGTCTCTAGCCTCTAGCCCTTACTTCTGTGGCCCAGTTTTTTGAGACCTTGTCTCTTCCATGGAAAAACTGGGGTATGAGTTTCAGGGTATTCTCTGGCTTGCCTCAACCTGCCTCAAAAGGTGACCCTAGTTGGCATAGTCAACCTTCCACAGCCTGGCTGTCTTCCTGAGTCTATTCCAGGTGCCTGGGGTTAGATGGTGTTGCCTACCATTGAAGGTCTGTGATCTCATTACCCACTGCTAAGCAGACCTGCCCTGGAGTGGGTAACAGCAGGAGCCGCCAGGCCAGATGGATGACAGGACTGTCTTCACGATGACCCTGGCAGAAGAAAGGCATCACCCTCCTCCTCATCTGTCACACCCCAGGAGAATACACACAACAAAGCTTGCAGACCTCTAACTAGGGAGAGAGTGGGGATGGAAGATATGGCTGAGGCTGTTCACTTTGGCATCCTGTGGATGGGAGGAGGCTGTTAAGAGCACATTGGGAACAATCTGTCTAAGGGAGGATAATACAACGTTCGTGTTCTTCTCTTAGCCAAAGATTTCACATTCATTAAAAATGATACCCAACCCTCCTTCTCTCATTGCAAGCATTAGCCACCTCCCCTGCCACAGTGAGAGTGTTTGTATGTTTGGGAATGAGTGGGTGTTGGGAGGAGGCTGGCAGCATGAATTCTACAATCTCCTGGTGTAATAATGGAGTGGGCGGATTCAATGACGCCCAATTCAAATTAGTCACAAGGAAATGCATGATCATCAGTGTGCCAGCACTAGGGAATTCCTCCTATTTAGGGAAATAAAGTGTCACAAACAACAGCTAAGAGAGAATTGTGTGTTTCCACTTGTGGGAGTGCTGATTTTCAATTTTTTTTCTAGAAAAGGATTATAGAAACATAAAACAAAAATATTTCGATTTGAAAAAATACTTCCTAATTATATGTCATAAAATAATTAGGTCATGGCAAATTAGCACAAATGTTTACAGCAAAATTGCCATGTAAAACATTATCGGTAATATTATGCTAATTGCTGCAGAAGCAAAAGCTGATTATGTTTCGGCAGGATTAAAATTTGCCACGTCTGCATTTCTCTCCAGCATCACCAGTTTTCCATGAGAGCACCAAGCCTGTGATTTCAGTAGAAGTTTAACTGCCCATCTTTGAGGCACCAAATCTGAAAAGCGATCTTCCTGAAGACCATGCTAAGGCGAGAACATCCGTATAAGGGAGAATTCCTGAAAGCATTCTTACACTTCGATGGAAACTCATCAATGCTCTGTACCCAGATGATCCGCTTTTGGAGGGGGTATGGACGGGGCAGATGCATTATGTGCCCTGAGGAGTAGAGGAAACATGGGCTTGGATTGTGAAGGATCTCAGAGGGAATCTCCTGGACTGGCCAACATGTCTCAAACTTTAATGTGCACATAAATCTATTAAAATGCAGCTTCCACTTCAACACATCTGGAGTGAGACCAGGTATTCTGCATTTCCAACAAACTCTGGTGTATGCTGGCAGATGTCTGGAGTGCTGCTGGTCCATGGACCGCATGTTGAGTAGCAAGGTCCTGGAGGAAATCTTGTCCAAGGTTGCAAATTCAAATGTCTTGGGGACCAGGTAGGCAATAAAGAATGACAGAGATGGGAGTAAGACAATTTGGAATGGCAGAACCTGTGAGGAAATGGAGGACAAGAAAGTCCATTAAAGGTATCCAAAAGCATTGGAAGAAAGAGAGGAGAGAGAAAGAGAGGGAGGGAGCAGGGTGAGAAGGGAGGCTAGGCAGGCACCACTCTGCCACCTGGATCTGTGAGCCAGAGACTCTGATTCTAATCAAGCCAATCCCGAGTAGACCCAGGCCTGGAGAGCAGAAGTGACTTGTCTTAGACCCACAGCCCTGGCTAGTGAGCAGTCAGGACCCAGCCTCTCCCGCATCCTGCTGGTGAGTCAGTCTGTACTAAACCTCACTGGACTGAGAGACAAAACCTCCTTTACTGGGAGAGCACACCTACTTGTCCTTGGTTGCTTTGTACCTGCCAAGGGGGCCAGATCTTCCTGCTACTTGTGCAATAGGACCCTCAGGTTCATCCAGGAATCTCTTGCCGCCTCCTATTGCAGCAGGTGTGTTTGCATCTATCCAGACAATGGGCAGAAGTCTGCCTTATCTTCCTCTGTGCCTCAGAGTTTCACCTGCGAAATAAAACAGCATTAAATACCAGGAGCAGCAATGCTGGGAAGTGTCCTGACAAACTGAAAGGCTGTACCTGGTCATGACCTCACCATGAGAGGGGCCCCTACCCCTCTGTCTGGCAACTGGGAGGGTTATAGGCATTTATGTTTTGAAGTGCCCAATGCTGCAGAAAAGCCTTTTAGCCTACAGGGATGGAGAACTGGGTGAGACTTCACGTTGGGGGTTCTGTGGTCCTGCTCTAGCCAGGCATCTGGGATCCTGTGTATTGTCCTGTGTTCCATCACTTTAACCCTGCCTGAAGTCCCCGAGTCTTGTCCTCAGGGTCCAGAGGGCTTCAGTTTTTAGTTTATGAGGACTATTAGTTATGAGGACTATTGACACTTACATTGGGTTGATCATTTAGTGAGTCCCTACTCTGTGACATGGACTATACTCAGGTGTTCATAGGAATGATTTCATTTCATCCTCACAACAATAGTAGATCATCTTACTATGCCCATTTTACAGATGAGGAAACTGAGACATCGGGAGGGTAAGCAATCTGTTCAAAGTTTCATAGACAGAGCCAGGGCTGAAATCCTGTGTCTCTAACTCTAAATCATGCCTGTGTCACCATGAAATTCTGCTTCCCCTTAATTCTCACCCCTGAGACCTGCAAGTGCCACACTGCTGTGTCTGTCCTCCTTGTAATCCCAGTGTGTGGTGCAGTGCCTGGTGCTAAATATTTGTTAACGTTGCATGAGTCTTATTTTATATTGGTTGCTTCCTTCTCCAAGAGTAACTCCCCACATCTTGCAAAAGGCAGGTCTTTGTGAGAAAAGATGTTTCATTTCCCAAGATCAGTCCCCTCAACATATGCTGCTGCTTAGAGTTCCCAGAAGGGCGAGGGCTTGCGGAGCGAGGCTCCTGCCCACCACCTCCTCTCATGTTTGCATTTTGAGCATAAGATTCACGAAGTACAGTCCAACTGCTTCACATTATTTTCTTCTGCTCAGAATAATAACCGTCTCGATTATGTTATTCTTTTTTATTATTTATTGTGTGCCCTGGGGAATTTTCATTTTAACCAAGACATTGGTTCAATTGCAGACTGGCAAAGAATGATTTGTAAGGAGATCAGTGTTGGGAGCTTATTAAAACATGTATTTAGGGGATGGTTTGGAAATAGGAAAAGGAAATCTCTCGGGAGAGGAGATATTTTCAGGAGCTGAGAAGAAATTATGGAATATGAAGGAGGGAAAAGAAGAGGACAAGGGAGGAATATTTAAGAAATAAAATTGATCACAAAATAGGAGGTACATGGAGGAAAAAAATCTAAAGTCATAGGTAGGAAAACAAACAAAACTCCTCAGAAATAAAATATAAATTTGACTTCATTTAAAAGAGAATGAAAATTGTCCCCCTCCATTTTGCAAGCTCTCAAATGAGTTTGAGCCCTCAGTTGGGTTATTCAGATGCTTTCTCTGAAGAACTATTGAAATCCCTGGGAGGGGGCTTCATCCTTACTCTAGAAGTGTAGGGGTTAACCAAGAGCCTCCTGGACCCAGAGACGCCTGCAACGCCCCTCCCAGAGTGAGTGGTCTGGGCACGCGGACTGCTCTGGAGCCTGGCTGGACACCTCTGGAGGAAGAGCTGTGCTGTGTCGGCTTTGCAGAAACCACTCCCGTTGCTCCTCCAGGGCCCTGTCAATGTCAGTGGTGCCTCCTGGAGTTGTGCCACATGGTGGCCCTGTCCCCCTTCCCAGGGATCCTCCTGAGCTGACAGGGCAGCTCCCTTGTCTGGGAGGCTTCCTGCTCCCCTCCCGTTTGCTGGGCATCCACTCCTGTGCCGTTGCTCCCCAGGCCTCTAATGGCCTCCATAGAGCATCTTTATTGTGCAGGCGTGATTTATGGGGGCCGGCCAGACGCAGCCAGGCCCAGAGTGCCTCTGCAGGGGCTTTCCCACCCGGTGTGCTCAAGAGGAGGAGTTAAGGAAGGATGTTTTCACACAGAGAGCAGAAGAGCTTGTTACAAAAGGCTCCAAGCGTTTCCATTCTCATCAGCGAATCCATATTCAGAGGCCCTGTGTCAGGCTGCTGAGGGACTGACAGCCGACCGCTGCCCTGCCTCTCAGAGGCAGTTAACAGCAGTCAAGCCTGAGACAACAAACAGCAATTTGTTTTCTTCAGACCTCTGTTTCTGAGATGAGGAAGGTTGAATTTCCCGAATTCTTGGGCTTCCATGGAGAAATTAATTCAGCAATGAATTCTGGGAGTCTGAGATGCATGCTTTTATTATGCCATTTGAAACAAGAAGGGTGCCGGGTGCCATCTTCTTGTTCTCTCTTGGGGGAGTGTGGGGGGGTGTTTTCAGCATTGCTTTCAGTGCCTCACATAAGCACTTCCCCAACACATGTATACACACGTGCACACACAGTCACACCCACCCCCAAACACACTAGGGCCCTCTGCTGTTGTCTCCACTCACCTGACTCGGTCCAGGAGCAGCCTGGTCATCTTCACTATTGGGCAAGGTGGCCTTTCCTCCACCTTCAAACTGCCTGAGTTTGTGTGCCCAGTCCTTACATTCCCTGCTTTTACATCCCTCGCCAGCACAGGAGCAAAAGTGAGTGTGTGCATTATTAACTTTGTGGTAGGCAACATAATATTCCCTCAAAGACATTCACATCTTAATCTCCAGCATCTGGGCATACATTATCTTACATGGCAACAGGGACTTTGCAGCTGTGATTAAATTAGGGATCTTGAGATGGGGAGATTATCCTGGATTATCTGGGTAGGCGAAATGTAATCTCAAGGGTCATGATAAGAGGGAGGGAGGAGGGCCAGAGTGAGAGCTGATATGAAACAGAAGTGGAGGCCAGAACAATGCGGGGCCACAAGTCAAGGAATGCGGATGCCTTGAGAAGCTGGAGAAGGCAGAAGGAAAACCCCCTGCTGACACCATGATTTTAATCCAGTGCCACCCAGTTCAGACTTCTGACCTCCAAAGCCATGATGTTTGTGGGAATTTGTTAGAACTGCAATAGGGAACTAGTACAACTTGGGACAGGGACAACATGACATGCATAGGAAATCCTCCTTTTCTGTCTTTGAGCCAGCAGGACATGGCATCTGTATCAGCTTGCAGCATCTAGGCAGTAGGGGCAGGCAGCAGGGGTAGGTGGGGTTCAGTCGTGTGTCATGAGGCTCTAAGAGCTGGGGAAGACTGGGTGTCAGGTTGTAGAACTGTGGCAGAAAGCTAGTGAAGTTTTAAATTTAAAACTTGCTGGATTCAGGGTTCAGGGCTAACCAATTACTAACAGCCCTGAACCCAGGGAGTGGGGAGGCAGCCTGTATAGGCTAATGGAGGAAGCATGGCCCAGGCAAGCAAACTGGGGACTGGCAAACGGGAAAATGCAACACTTTCAGACCTTCATTTTTCTACCACTATATAGTTTCCATGCCTGGCTGACGAACAGAATTATTTGGGGTACCTGATAAAAGTATAGATTTGAGGTCCCATCCTGAGGCACTTGAGGAACTCAATCACTGGCACTGTCGGGTAACTTTTGTTCCACCAGGTATGGTATCTTGTACCCTCCTAGTCTCAGCCATGTGGATGGGTGCCTATGGCTGAGTCCCTGCCTCAAATTTTCATTCTTCGTGGCAGTCATCCACTCCCACCCCAGCCAGAGCACCCCATTGAATGGCATTCTGACTTGACCAGGTGTGGGTCCACAGGCACCCAGTCTGCTCAATTATCTGTCCCTGGCCTTCCCAGCCTCAGCTGCATTCCCTTGCCAGGCAGCTGACCTGCTGAGGTCACAGCACAATGACCAGTGAAACCCAGAGGTATTGACAGCTCCTGCTTCTACATATATCACGTTTCTACCCATGCTGGCTCAGAACCTTTCAATTCTTTCTGTTCCTTCCCCACCCTTTCCAACTGGACCCCAGAACTGGGGCAGCTGAACCATTTTTCCTCCAACAGTCAGGGACTGCTGAAATTCGTGCACCGTTTTCACCTCTTACTGTACTGACAAAAACTCTTATATTCACTTCCATTTAAAATAAATATTTATCATTTGTATGTCATATGCCCATTGCCCATCTATTTTAGATCTTGCTCCTTTGAGTGCTGGGAAGCATGGCATAGGCGTTAAGACTCAAAATCCTTCCTGAATAGTTCTTCACTGTTTGACTTTAAGCAAGCTCCTCAGCATCTCTTGATCTCAGTGTCCCCATCTGTGGAATGGGGATAAAAATAGTACCTTGTACATAGTGTTCTTGCCAAGATACAATGAGCTAATTTATTTAAAATTCTTAGAGCAGCACCTGGCAAGTTGTAGGTGCTCAATAAATGTTAGGTGTTATTGTGATTGGTGCCAGCCTTTAAGAGATTTATTTGAGAAAAGGAAATTTAAAAAATTCCCCAAGTTTGATTGACTCCATCTTCTAAAACTCTCCTCTTGCCAGCTTCAACTCTCGGCAGACCTTCAAATAGAGAGTGAAAAGAGTGATTTCAAACTCAGCCTATCTTTCTGGCCCTGCATCCTTTTTTATAGTTGAGCAAACAAATAGAAATAAGCTCAAAAGGCAGAGCGGAGGGTGGGCGAGGCCAAGGTTGCTCAAGCTGAGACAGCTGAGAGTCAGCCGAGGCTGGTTCACGTGAATCTAATCCTCACACCATCTGTTTGCTGATTTTTCCCTCTGCCCTCCTCTTTGAGGAGCAAGACATTCAGAGCAGGCGGAGTTGAGGGCCCTGCAGACAGGTGGTCCCGGCTCTTCATGCTGGAGTTTTCAATTATGATGCCAGTCAATGGGAAAGAGTGGAGAGCGAAAATGAAAATGGAATATTTGGTTAGTGCTCTGACAAGCCATGAATCAAAACCAAGTGAAATTGCTCTGGGGTCTTGCGGCCTGTCAGCCTCCACCATCCATTCTGCTTGCCCCTCAGCAGTGTAATTCCGCATGCAGACAGTGATGTTCACGGGAAAGCAGACCCCAGCCCCGCATGGCTGGGTCTTCTGCGGCCCGCCCTGCCAGGTGCATTCTCAGGCCGGGACAGTCTGCCTCCATGGGCCCGCCGGGAAGAGGAGGTGAAGAGGGCAGGAGGAGGGGCCGTCGGCAGGGTGGGCAGTGAGGTGTGTCTCACCCACATCACAGTGCTGCAATGCCTGTTCACCTCTCAGGGCCCTCTGTGGGTGCTCATCAATTCACTGCAGAGTGGCCATTCATTCTTACTTGAGGAGCCCTGGCAGAGGCTGGGAGCTGTGTCTGCTGGGGTCCAGGCCAAAGGCTGCCTCTGATCAGTAGGAGAAAGGGGAAAGCTGCAAAGGAGAGTGTCTTCTCCATCCTCTTCTGCCTCTCTTCTCCCCCAACAGCCCTGACTGATTGAATGCCCGTCAAGGAAGGAGCAGAGAGTGCTGGACAGGAAGCCCGTAAATAATGAGTTCTGATGGAACATATGAGTGAAGGAATGCTTGGTAGAGAGGCCAGGCTGAATTCAATACAGCAAAGCCTCACTCATTCAAGGGTCTGCCATCCAGGGTGTGGAAAACTGGCTTCTTTTGTCCTTTTTGTCACTCATGTTCATCATGTAAACATCTGTTGAGCACAGTGAGGATTACAATATGATTCCAGCTCTCAGGATCCCCAGGGTCTGGGGCAGCTCAGACAGCAAATTGAAGTAAAGAAGGCAGTGGAGAGGCCAGCCTTGAATTCCAGGAGGTCCTGCAGAGAAAGCTAGTGTCAAGTAGGCCTCTGGATGGTCAGCACCTATTAGGGAGGTGTCAGTCAGGGCTGCTGCTTACAGTTGTGCAGGTTGTTCACTGCCCAAGGAAAAGGCATGGGAGGACTAAGGTAGAGCTCACTTTCCACTCACTGAGCCATATGTTCTGGCCTGGTTGTGTCTGTCCAGAAGAACAGAAGACTTCGGATTCACACAAGGCATCAGTGGGCGAAGGGCATGCCTACAGTCAGACAGCAGAGAAGTCAGATAGTCAGCACCGGAGCACTGCAGCAGAGAAAGATCATGAGCTGCCCAGAGCCTCTATAGCTGCAAAATAAGGCAGGATCAGGTCCAGTGATGCCAGAATGAGGTCAACAGCAGCTGACGTTAAGTTGGAGAGTCAGAGTAAAATCAGATTCCAAGGAGCCAATTAAGATTCAAATGGTGAATAGTGAATAGAAGGTGATGAAAAGCCAAAAGTCTGTTTCAGATCCTGGCCTATGGTCAATCATTCAGGAAGGCTTACTGCTGTGGCCATAAAGCCTGATGCCATTCACAAGTGTCTGCTTGGCTGCCACCATTTGTACTTGCGGCACCTGCCTCAGATGGGAATTGGGTGGGCTGCAGTAGTACAAGCCATGATCTGGTGGCTCAGATCATGCTGATGGTGCTGGAGGTAGAACCAGGATCAGTGGCTGAAAGTTTCTGGTAGGTGGATTTTAGCTCAAGATAGGCTACCTAGCTATGAAAGAGGTCTCTTTGTTTGATGGTGACAGAAGTGTCACTGGGGGTATTCAAGCCCTCACCAGGGAGCTCACATGGGGGATTCCTTGTGCTGAGTAGAAGGTTGGGTTAGAAGTTTCTGAGGTCCCCTTTCAGCTCTGCATCATCTGAGTCTGTGAAACATCAGCCAGCTGGCTTTCCTCCTTGTCAGAGAGGATTGATTGCAGAGGAAGTTGAAATTAATGACTAGCACAGGGTTTTAGGTTTTAGTTGTATTTATTTATCTTCCTCCTCCAGGCCCCCTCCCATTTCCCCAATTCCAAATTCATTCCACAAATATCTGAGAGCAAATTGCTCATCCAGGTGCTAGAAGGATCCCTGTGGTTATTATGCAGACAGTTCCTGCTCATTTTCACCTAGGGCATTTCTTCAGTGCAGCAGGACAAGTGACCGTCTTGGCAGTGGGAGACCCAGGACATGGGGAACTGGTCATGCTGGACATGTAGGAGAGAGGAAGGGTCTCATGTAGGGCCTCTGCTGCTACTTCTTCCAGGCTACAGAGTGAGGGCAAAGTCCAGAACAGGTCTACAAGCTGTGTCAGCAAATGGTATTGTAGTGGGATGTTGCTGTATGTACAGCATCCATGTCCCCATCCTGAAGCTGTTCCTTGGTTTTTTCTTTGGGGAACCATTTCTTTCCCCACTGCCAGGCCAGTGCATGTCTTCTCCAGCACATGTCAAAAGCCTAGAAAATTCGTGTCCATGGCCACAGCTATTGGCTCAGTGTTGGGTATGTAACACCATCCAAACCAATGAGGTGCAAGTCTAGCATTTCACAGGAAATGTGGGACAGTAGAAGCTTTATATTTACTAATGGGAATTGTTAAGATAGCAGAATATAAGCCCGAAGCTTCTAAAAGCCATTGCAAAGAAAAAGTGTGCATAAGAATGCAGCTAACACTGGGGAAAGCAAATTGAGGGATGGAAAGAGAGCAAAGCTCTGGACCAAGCTTTTCCTGAGGTTAGACTTATCTCTGGACTTTTTAGTTACATGAGCCAATAAAAGCCTTACCTTGACATTTTTGTTGAACCAGCTTGAGTAGAGGTTCTATCCTTTTCACTTGAAAACATACTGGCTAGTTCAGGAATGTTCCTGGGGAAACCCTACCTCTGAAGCAGTAGCAGAGCAAGAGTAGGGAGAGAGCTGGGATCCCAGATATTGGGTAGCCAAAGCCTCAGCTGGGGCACCTGGTTTCCTTGGGTGACTCATGCCTTGGCTGTAGTGGCAGCCCCACCCAGGCAGCCGTCCTGTTTCTCGCTCATCATTCTCCACTCCATGAAGTGATACAGAATGATCTCTGCAATTGGGGCATTTGACTGGAGACCTAAAATATGTTCTGCAGGGCAGTGGCCCCAGAGATGATCTAGAGTCAAGGAGGTTGTATACACAGGAGCATGGGTGCTAGTGTGTCTACATACCCCTCCTGGAGATTCACGCTGCATATTGAAATGTCAAAGGTTCTGAGAAGTCCAATAGGAAATGAATTTGTTTAACTTGGCGTATCTTTTATTTTTCAAATATTTTTCAAATATTTTACCTCCGTTTTTCTACCATCACCAGAACGCCCTTGGGGCAATGCTGACCTGGGTTCCCTCATTTTGCACTTGGTAATGCTTCCCACCCTGGGATATTGGGCTGTGGGAGATTATCTAGTGGCTGGAAAATTGTTTTTTTTTTCCTTACAAAACTTGGGTCCAGTTTGATAGAAGCTGCGCTACTCCAGGGATTTGTCCTCAGGGACCTTTTTTCACAAGGTACCAAGCTATCTCACAGGAGAAGCAAGAGAACATGGAGGCACCTGATTTTGTTGTCAACATAAAAAACCAGGGCAATAGGGAGAGGTGGTTTTGACTGGATCCTACAGTCTCTTAAATATGACTGTTTCCCCACAATGGCACAGGGCCCTGAGAGTTGAAGCTTCAGTGACATGGGGCTGAGCAACTTTGAGCAAGGAGGGACTGTGTAGAGCCTTCACTGTGGACATTGGCCTTTGCTGAGAGTGACCCAACATTGGATTCCTCTGTTCTGGCATCAGCAGACACTGAGAGGGGATATCTATGAACAGCAGCACAAGCACTGGAGAACAAAGAAGAGGAGAAGAGGATGGAGCAGGAGGAGGAGGAGGGGGGCATGTCTCAAGATGTCTAAAGTGCAGCACCCATGCATAACCCCAGGACTTCCTAGAGAGATTTGGAGAATGTTTGGTAGACACGGAAGGAGCTAGAATTGGGGAAACGTGGTGGTGGCACTCCTGAGTGCAGAATTGTGAGACTCACTTCCTACTCAGGCTGGCGTGACCTGAGAAACAGGGGTTCTGGTAGGTTGACACTTCCCCAAGGGAGCTTGGTCCAAAAGGTTGCTGGCTCTTTGTCAGATTCACACTCCAGAAAAGGGACTCTGTCCCATAAGCAACACAATGAGCCTCTGGGGCCACTTTCTCCAAGCAGCTCCAGCTCGTCTTGCTGCCCTTGTGCCCTACTCACATCTCTGGCTCTGTCATCCTACCATCTGAAGTTCCATCCCAGCCTGGGAGCCTCTTCTTTGGGGTCAAGACAGTCCCAGCAGTTCATCTACTCTTCTCAGCGTGTAGAACTGTGAATGGCTCATAAAATGGTATTTGGAAGAGTGGCTGGAATCGAAAAGCAGCTTGTTTAGCTGTAGTTAAATGGGACAGCTAATTCAAAACCAGTTTGTGTCTGGCATTGAGCTCACACCCATTTTGATGACACATGGTGGGGACCAAACAGCCTGCTCCTTTATCCTTCAGGTGTCCTCTTCCAGGAGCTTCCATCCCTGCTCCTCACCTGGCTCACTCCTGCTTCTCCTTTAACTCATATCAGGAATCACCTCCTTTTAGACCTTTCTTGGCTCCTGTGGTGGACACTGACTGATGCCACCCAGATCCCCCTTTATCAAAGGATGTGTGGCCCCAGCTGTGGGGTTTGTGGTCAGTAGTAGCACTCTGCTGTCAGCCTCCTCAGGAATTGCCTCAACTGCAGAAAGCCACCCTGCTCAAGCTCATGCCTGTTATTAGTATGGCTCAATTCAGTGATGGGTTGATGCAACAGTAGAAAGACCTAAAACTGCATTGGGCTGTTTTAGCTTCAGAGGTCTCCATGGTGTTGCCCAAGACTTCTGTTGGGTCTGATCACAGATTGAATCTTCCCTCTGCCCGACCCTGCTTCTGTCCCCTCCCTTCCACAGAGGTCAGTCCCAAGGACACTCCTTAATAAACCCTGCCTGCTGACTCCATGTCAGTCTGCTTTCCGAGGAGCCAAGCCTGGGAAACTCTTGGTGTGAGTGAGGTACCCTTGACAGCACTTATGTTTCCCTCTTACTCTATACCCTGTGTCACTCCCTATACCATGAGCAGGTTGACTCAGGTGCTCTGCTTTCTCCGTGTTCAAATGTCTGATGTCTAGCACAGCACCTGAGCATACCGGGCACTCAGTAGGTGATGGCTGGGCACGTGAATGAGTAGCCCAGACGCAGGGGATGTCACTATCCAGTGAGAGCGGTCCAGTGGTTTTTAAAGGCCCCTCAGCCTCCTTTCTTAGCTTTCTTTTCCTCTGTGAGGCAGTGATTTTGTTGGCAAGAAGCTTGGGTCAGGGTACTGGCAGATGGTAGGGATCTGAGAAGGGTCAGAGTAGGAGCCTGACTTAGGAAGCAATGGCTAGGTCAACAGGGGCGGATCACCTGAGGTTAGGAGTTCGAGACCAGCTTGGCTAACATGGAGAAACTCCGTTTCTACTAAAAATACAAAAAAGTTAGCCGGGAGTGGTGGCACGTGCTTGTAATCCCAGCTACCCAGGAGGCTGAAGTAGGAGAATCACATGAACCTGTGAGGCAGAAGTTGCAGTGAGCCGAGATCATGCCGTGGCACTCCAGCTTGAGCAACAAGAGCAAAACTCCATCTCAAAAAAAAAAAAAAAAAAAAGAAAGAAAGAAAGAAAGAAAAAGAAATGGCTTTGGCTTTCTGTGGTATCCTGTCCCAGCTCACTACAGCGTGAGACCAGGGGCTGCACGGGGGAAGAGGGGTAGACGCATCCAGTGGTGCCACATCCCAGTTCAAGCTCAGCAGTAGGTGGCAGGAAGGAGTGAGCCTCGCTCTGGCAGGGAGGTTCCCTGCTTCTAGTTTCTTGGGTCTGGATCACAGAGCTCCATGTCCTGGGAAGCTGCCACAGGGCACCACCTGGCTCAGCCTCCTCCTACCTTCAGCTCAGGGGCTCCCCTCAGTAGCTTCCCTTCCCTGGGAAGGTCATAGAAACCTTTTGAGTGCCCTTCCCAGGGGCAGGGTTGTGGACACTGTGACTTCTCAAGCTCCCTCCTGTCTCAGGATCTGGATGCGCATGAATACATTTTAAAGTTAGGAACATTTGGATTTTTTTTTTCTTTACTACTTTCAAACAATCCACAGATAAGCAGTGAGGAATGATGGTGGGGATCAAATGTGCATTGGTGATAATGGTTTGCATGATTGGGCCCTTTCTTGCCACTTGGAACACTGAGGCTGGATAGCATCTTTCTGAAACATTGTACTAATCAAACGTGAAATGACAAGACTCGGCAATACTGCAATCCACTATGTAATCCTTTATACTTTTCTGTTTAGCCATAATTCATTAATATTTTCCTGGATATTTCTGAACACATTTATCAAACAGACATAAAGCAAGGTGACTTATGTATGTGGATTAAACCTAAGAGCTAAAATATAATGATAATAAAAATAGAAATAATCATCAGAATAATACCGCCCAGTTCTGTTACAAATGCTTTGCTCAAATTATCTGTTTAATCCTGACAACAACCCAATGAAGTGGTTAATGTGATTATTTCATCAAGTCAAGAAACTGATGTTTGAGAAGTTAAGTTGCTTGTCCACAACTGGTGAGTGGCAGAGATGGAGTAAACCCTGGGCCCTTGGCTTCAAGCCTGTGCTCTCCTCCCTGCCCTGACCACCGTGGGTTAGGGTCCACAGAAAAGGGCTGAGGACTCATCCCACGTACAAAGCTGCGCGTGAGTTAGGTGCTGTGGGTGGTTTCAGCAGATGGGGGATGACCTCCAAACACCACAAAAGAGCATCCTAGAGCAGGCAATGGCTGTGGTTCAGGAGAATGGAAACACCATCGTGTAGGGCCATTGTTATCCAATTTTAAATTTTTGTTACCAGTGAAATTCTTTATTTCTCTCAAATGACAAAAGAGCCTTGGCTTATAAAACAGGTAAGGTTTGGTTGGAATGCATTGATTTTCTCAGTTTAAATGTATAATATTCATTCATTGGTAACCAGATAGTTTGAAAAATGAGGCTGTTTAGATGAACACAGACTTTGAGAGTTTGGGGCGGGGGGTAATATTGGCAGTCTCAGATCAGTCTCAGTATTCCATTTATGTCTGCATTTTGTTAAGCTGCATGATTTTGAAAAAGTCCTGATTCACACAGCTAGATAGTTGTACATATTAATTCCTGAAAGCTTGTCTCATGAGCTCAGTATCCTCTTCCATTAAACTGCTCCAGAGATTTGAAAGAGAAGTGGTAAGATAGTTTTGTTCTAGAGCTGAGTTACTCTCAGTCTCTCAGAATGGCCTGCATCCCTTAACTGGTAAATGTACAAGCTGGAGGGAATTGATGAATGGGTTCTTCAGTTTAAAATCAAAACTGTATGGTAGAAAACACTTTCCAAATTTATGTTGTAACATTATGAGATGTTTAACAATATCATTAAAAACTCTCATATATTCTAGTATCTGTCTCTGTCATACAGCCCCTCAAAATTTCAAAACCATCAAACTAATTTTCACTTTTCATTCATTTATTTGCTCACCTATTCATGTGATAAAATTCCTTGAGCACCTTCTATACCAGGCACTCGGTTGGGCACCTCGGATGTAGCAATAAACAGAACAGTCTCTGCCTTCCTGAAGCATACATCCAACTTTGGTAAGACAAATAAACCAAAAATCCTGGCATTTGCCACGGTGTAATACTTTTGCCCCACTTCTGTTCCTATGACAATTTTATACATGACAAGTGTAAATACATCAATGAGATAATGAGGAAACTTTATTTTAAAATCTACATATTCATAAGATAATAAGGAAGCTTTATTCTGAAGTCTGCATGAACTAACCTGTCAATATGGGTTACCCATATTTGGTATAAAATACATTGACTTTACATATTGCTTTAATTTGTATATTTCTACATAAATGATTAAAATATGTTAAAAGAAAATTTGCATAAAATATTTGTGGAATCCTTAGATCATCTCCTCTGGACTCTAGGTTCCTGCGAAATACAAACAGTATGATGGGGTTGCGGGGAGTATTAAGGTCAGACAGCTGGTCTTTGGTTTCAACAAATCTGGTTTGAAATTTGGCTCTGCCCTTGTAAAGCTGTATAATGTTGGGAGTGTGTCTAGGCCTCAGAGTCTTTACCTATAAAGCAGAGATAATCCATTTCCCACATTGGCTGGGAGCCTGAAACAACATGACACTCAAGACTTGTTGAAGTCCTTTTCCTTCTCCAAACAGCACAGCCTGGATCAGCCTTGGGGATACCAGTCAACAAGGAGCAGGGCTCTGGCCGTAGGGAATGGCTTAAGTCAGGGCACCAGTCTCTAGGGACAGAGGCGAGGGACCAAGAGTCACTTGGAGGATGGACAAGTTGTGGAGACAGGGACTTGGACACACAAAGCAAACCAGGAACATGATTACCGGAAAGGAGTCCCCTGTGTCCTCAGGGGGCTCCTTTAACCAAGTGGTTCCAGGTGTGAAAAGAGAAGGACTTTAGGGGCAGGGAAGTGGGCAGTGCTGTGCATGGACAAAAGTTGATCTGTATCTTTTAGACTTTGATGAACAATTTCTTCTCAAAAATAGCTTCCTGGTAGAAACCCATCTCTAGTTTATCTTATCTGTTTGGGCTTGGGAGTAAGACATGATTGTCATAGATGCCAGCAACGATGGCTGGAGCTGGCTCTTCCTGGTTCAGGAGATGTGATTAGGTACATAATTACCTAAGTCCATTTTCAGTGATGGCACATTGGTTATCTTAAAATCAGTCATGGTGGGAGCATTTACATCATGGAAATTGGTAAATGCAACAAAACAGGGCTTTTTCTTCAGAGAACCAGTTGTTAAACATTGCATGGTTTTGGAACTATCCTCTGTTGACTTCACCTTTTGGATGAAGATTACGTGTGAAGTTTTCCATTTACAAACTACCCAAACTTAGGTGAGTTTACCCTTAGGCTATCCCTTATCCCAATCACTGACTTCCTTATTGCAGTTACGGCCATGGAGCTAGAAACAATCCACAGGTTCAGAAAGGGAGGGAAAACGGCACTGTGAAAAACCAGAAGATGCTCATGGGAGAGCTGTTCTGTCTGCTGGCTGGTCCCCTGATTATTTTCTCTTCACTTCACCAAGCAGCCTGAAATCCCAGTAATGTAAATAAAGGCAGAAGGAGGCAATCAACCATTTATCTTAGTAAGAATTTATTCCCTGGGGGTTGGGGGAAGAAATTTGAGAAGGAATTTTAGAGCATGCCTCACCAGGGTGTAAGGTGCTGGAGTTGAGGGTAGGCTTGAATGTAATTCCACGCTAGGGAGTGACCTTAGGGTTCCAGGAACTAGGAGAAAGTACCAGAGGACCAAAGACAAAACTACATATTCTTAAATTTCCTCTAGAATTGGCCCAGCTCCCAGAGAAGAGACAGATTTTTTTTTTTTTGTAATCCTTCTCTTTCCTTAGCTCATGGCCCTTGTCTATGGGGCTTATAGATTAGATTAGCTTTATTGGGACTCATGCTTAAAACATTTTGAGAAATATATTCTGAATACAAATCAGCATTCAGAGAACATAGAGTTAACAGCTGTTTTTAGTTCTTCTCATTTAATCAGTGAAAACACTTTTAAAGTTTCACGTAGAACAAGATGGATTTACTCACCAATCACATGACAATTTCAGAAATGTCTTATTTTAATTTCTGATTCCTCCTCTGTGGGTAGAAGCTTTTAATCTCTTAGTATCCTCTGCACTCTGAGCATCCCTGTCAAATGGTTAATGATGTGAAAAAAGTACCTAGATGCACTAGGGTCTTTTGGCATTCAAATAAACACTTTCACAGAGAGTGAAGTGGCCCCACATGACCAGAGAGTGGCCTATGTGGAATCTCATGGAGATTTTGCAGAGAGAGCATGGCCATGGCTGTGGATGGTTGTGGATTTTGCAGAGAGAGCATGGCCATGGCTGTGGATGGCTGTGGATTTTTCAGAGAGAGCATGGCCATGGCTGTGGATGGCTGTGGATTTTGCAGAGAGAGCAGGGCCATGGCTGTGGATGGGTCTCTGGATGCTTCCTGCTATCACTGGTAATATTTTGCCTTCATGTTCTGGTCACCTTCTGCTGTCGAAAACCTTGCCAAAGATTTAGTGGCTTAAAACAATAACTGTTTTTATTATATCTCATTTGGTGGGTCTGATAGGCAGGCAGGGCTTGTCTGGGTGACTCTCTGGCTCCTTGTAGCATGAGATAAGGTCATTCTGTGGTTCAACTGCTGGATAGTTATTCTGAAGAGTCCAAGACCACTGACGTGTCTGATGTCTTGGAAGGATGGATGAAAGCTGGGCTCAGCTGGGACTACCTGAAGGAGCAGTTATCTGTGGCCTCTTTACCATGGTGGTCTCAGAATTATTAGACTCATTACATGACAGTTGACTTCTCCTGGAGTGAATGTTGCATGAGAACCAGGTAGAGGCTTCATGACCTTTTCTGACTTTGTCTTGAAATTCAAGCAGCATCACTTTCATTTTATTTGGTCATTAACAAGTAGGTCATCAAGACAGCACAGATTCAAGGGGAGGACAATTAGACTCCATCTCCTGATGCAGCATGGCAGAGTCAAGAGCATGTGGGATGGGAGCTATTGTGGCCATCCTTGGGAAAAACAAGCTGCCACATTACGTATCCTAAAATTGATCATCTTCGCCTGTTGACTGCCATATTATACCCTACCAAAAGCCTTGATTGACAGCATTTTATGATGAATTAACTAAGTGAGACTGAGCTTTAGTTTAAGGTCTGGATTAATTTCAATCCAATCTTCATCCTTACCACTACTCCATATCATGAAATTCAAGTTCTGGTTTGCAGTAGCCCCATCATGTTGCCAATCATCTCGAGAGATGTCATAAACATCCTAAAATATTACCATTAATTAAGTGATAAATATTTACCGTTTATGCCTTTGAGGATTTCAACATTGTTACAGCTGCAATTAGACAAGCTATGACAGGGTATGAGTCTCAGCTCTTAAAGAAAAAAAAAATGAAAATCGCAGATGTGTAACCTAAATACATGAATAGATAAAACAGAGGGATGATTTTTCAGGGGTTGGGGCAAGCATGTGGGCAGATTTCTCTAAATGCAACTGGTTTCATTTCTTAAATTGAATTTTGTATTTTGCTAAGAATTGGCATTATTTTTCCATTTTGCTAAACGACTTCTGTGCAGACTGTTGCCATTTTATTGTTTCTCTCCCACACGCAGAGATTAGGCTGTTCACATTCGTGTTGATGAGTGTGAACACCACTGTCGCTGGTTGACACTGCGCTGCTGTGTGCCCTGCTCCTGGGGGCGGTTAATAAATCGTATTTGATGATTTGATGACATAACCTTTAGATCTGAAATTGCGGTTGTACTGGACTGTCAGGAAAAGCTCCTTTTGTCATATGTCGCCTGGATTTATCAGAAAACACATATTACTCTTTGAGTTTTTGAAGTCTTTTTGGTGCATTTAAATAATTCCTTGAGCAAATGTTCTAGGAATCAATTGAATTGTTTCCATTGTCTTAAGATTTTTCTTTTTTAAAGTTGACATAAAGGTGCTTGATATCTTAAAGATGACTAGACTGAATGCTTAAATATCTGGTGTACTTAGGTGATCATTTGTCTTCTTTTGGTAAACATAAATCTTTTGTAACTTTTCTTTAAAAGTCTGCCAAATACAGTACTTCTCTAAAAGTACTTGTAGGTATTTATAATTAAATGTGCAGCTAAAAAGCATAAATCTGGTAGTATTCTCATATTTCTTTGTTCCTATTTCCCTTATGTCTACTCAACTTTTACAAATGCCACTTGTTCACAGGCAGGGTGGGTTTATGTAGGAATAACTTAGAAGGCTATTAGGGTGTCAGTTTCCTGATTGGTCTGTCAGATGGGGAGGATAAACTTGTAGAATTTTTTTATTTTTTATTTTGTTTTTAGAGACAGGGTCTCACTATATTGCCTGGGCTGGTCTTGAACTCCTAGGCTTAAACAGTCCTCCCACCTTGGCCTCCCAATGTGGTGGGATTACAGACATGAACCACCACATCCAGCCTAGTAGAATATTTTTTAGGCCAGGCCAGTCATGAAACTTTAATTGGCACCAGGAGTGCACTGTGAAGCGAGAGCCCTAAGGGAATGAGACATTCAGGTCCACTGGGAAGGAACAGAAAGGCCTCAAGCTCAAAGGAACACAATGCTGCTTTATGACCCTGGACCCAGGGCTTCCAAGGGAAACCCCTTTCAGCTTGCCTTGTCGCATAAGACTGTGGTTCTCTTAAACACCAACAGCCATATAGCAGTATGAAGTTTGTTTCCTAACTCATGGATTCTCTGAATCTTTTAACTGAGTATTTCTCCCCCTTTTCTGGTGATGGGAGAGTGTTGGAAAGCTCAAATCCACAATTTTTGGCTCATCTCAGTACAGTGTACAGAACTTGTTGTGTGTGTTGGATTCCAACCACATCTCATATCTTAAATTTCCTTTGCTGTAATTTCATTAATTATTTTGCTGCTGCTGCTGCTGCTGCTGCTGTGTGTGTGTGTGTGTGTGTGTGTGTGTGTGTGTAAGCACCCTCCAAATGAGTCCAGTTACAAAGAAAAAAAGAAATCCTATGATCTTGTCAATGTTTATGTCTTTAATGCTGTTAAATAGAGAAGAAAAATGTAAGGGGTAGAATTAGGAAATGTAGGAACAGTAGAGTGAGCTCTAGGACAGAGGGAATAATTCCCAGGTAGGTGCAGAGCTGTAGAACGATGGAATTTCAGGCCTAGCAGGGCCAGGAGGCCAGGTGGTCAGCATGGTGGATATCCTAGGGGAGAGAGATTTACTATGCTGGGTGTTCACTGTGAAACTTGGTGGAAACAAATAATGCTATTCTCACTTTTTCTTTTTTATTTTTCCTGTCTAATAATAAATAGGTAATCAGTAACTACTGCATAAATACTAGAAAATGCAGATAAGAAAAGGTAAAAAACACCATGATCCCATCACCTATTATTAGCACTTTGGGTAGAATCTTCTGTACTCTTTTGTTTTACTAATTGTTTTCTTCCTGGGATTCTGTATTACCTTCTGCTTTTGGTTTGCTCATATTTTCCCGGAATCTCTTTCCACCTCTTTATTTAATATTTACTTCACTATTTTTTATGTTTATTGCAATAAACACCCGAGAAATAAAAATGTAAACAGTATAAAAGGATATAAAATGAAAAAAGCTTTCTTCCCCACCTCCGATGCTAGTAACATTTCAAAGACTTCTTTAGTTCTTATTTCATAATGCTAATGTTTTTGCATCTATTTCTTGATTTGTCAGTGCTAAGTGGTTTTTTAAGTGTATCTATTAATTGCCCAGTATGAAAAATAATAAATTTCACTCCCTTTTTGGATATAAATTTAAGGGGTACAAATGCAGTTTTGTTACATGGATATACTGTATAGAGCTGAAGTCTGGGTTCATAGTGTAATCATCACCCAAATAGTGTACATTGTACTCCTAAGGTAATTGTGCACCCTCACTCTTCCTTCACTCCCTCACCATTTCAGGTCTCCAATGTCTATTATTCCATACTCTATGCCTATGTGTGCACACTTTTTAGTTCCCACTTATAAGAGAGAACATAAAGTATTGGACTTTCTGTTTCTGAGTTATTTCACTTAGGATATTGTCCTCCAGTGCCATACATGTTGCTGCAAAAGACGTAATTTCATTCTTTTAATGGCTGAGTAGTATTCTATGGTATGTATCTACCACATCTGATCGTGTGTTGATGGACATAGGTTGGTTCCATAACTTTGTGTTGTGAATAGTGCTGTGATAAACATCTAAGTGCAGGTATCTTTTTGATATAATAATTTCTTTTCCTTTAGGTATATACCCAGTAGTGGAATTGCTGGATAAAATGAAAATTCTATTTTTAGTTATTTGAGAATTCTCCATACTGTTTTCCATAGAGGTTGTACCAATTTCCATTCCCATCAATAGTGTATAAGAATTCCCTTTTCTCGGTATCCTCACCAACATCTGTTTTTTGTTTTTTGTTTTTGACATTTTAATAATGGCCATTCTGACTGGTATAAGATAATACCTCATTGTGGTTTTAATTTGCATTTCTCTGATGATTAGTGATGTTGAGCATGTTTTCATATGCTTGTGGGCCATTTGTATGTCTTCTTTAAAAAAATGTCTTTTCATGTTCTTTGCCCACTTTTTAATGGGATTATTTGTGTTTTGCTGTTGTTGTTGAATTGAGTTCCTTGTAGATTCTGAATATTAGTTCCTTGTTTTATGCATAGTTCGCAAGTATTTTTCCCACTTTGCATGTTTGTTCATGCTGTTGATTATTTCTTTTGCTTCTTTTTAGTTTAATTAAATCCCATTTGTCTATTTTAGCTTTTGTTGTGTTTGCTTCTTAGGTCTTAGTCATAAATTCTTTGCCTTGCAAAGTCCAGAAAAAATTTTCCTAGGTTTTCTTCTAGGATTCCTCTAGTTTCAGGCCTTACATTTAAGTGTTTAATCCATCTTGAGTTAATTTTTGTATGTGATGGGAAATAAGGGGTCCAGTTCCATTCTTCTGCATTTGGCAGTAAAAATTCCCCAGTTCCATTTACTGAGTAGGTTGTCCCTTCCCTAGTGTATGTTTTGTTGACTTTGCAAAGATCAGTTGGCTGTAAGCATGTGGCTTTATTTCTGGGTTCTCTATTCTTTTCCATTGATTTATGTGCCTATTTTAGTACCAGTGCCATGCTATTTTGGTTAGTATAGCCTTGCAGTACAATTAAGTTAGGTAATGTGATGCCTCCCACTTTGTTCTCTTTGCTTAGAATTGCTTTGGTGATTCAGGCTCTTTTTCAAATCTGTGTAAACTTCAGGATTGCTTTTCCTAATTCTGTGAAAATGATGTTGGTATTTTGATACGGATTACATTGACCTTGTAGATTGCTTTGGACTATATGGTCAGTTTAATAATATTGATTGTTCTAATCCATGAGCATGGGATGTTTTTCCATTTGTTTGTGTAATCTACAGTTTCTTTCATTTGTGTTTCGTAGTTTTCCTTGTAGAGATCTTTGAATTTCTTGGTTAAATACATTCCTAAGTATCTTTACAATAGCTATTGTAAATGGGACTGACTTCTTGATTTGGTTCTCAGCTTGATCATTATTGGTGTATAGATATGTTACTAATTTTTGTACATTGATTTTTTATCCTGAAAATTTGCTGAATTTATTTATCAAATCTAGGAATATTTTGAAGGAGTTTTTAGGGTCTTCTAGGCATAAGATTATAATGCCAATGAACAGAGATAATTTTACTTTCCCTTTTTAGATTTCTATCCCTTGCCTGATTGTTCTGGCTAGGACTTCCAGTAGTATGTTGAATAGTAGGGGTGAACATGGGCATCCTATCTTGTTCCAGTTCTTAGGGTGAATGCTATCAACATTTTCCTGTTTAGTATGATGTTGGCTGTGGGTTTGTCATATATGAATTTTATTATTTTGAGGTATGTTCCTTCTATGCCTAGCTTATTGAAGGTTGTTTTTTAAGATAATGAAGGGATGCTGAATTTTATTGAATCCTTTTGTTCTGCACCTGTTGAGATAATTATATGGTTTTGTTTTTAATTCTGTTTATGTGGTGAATCACATTTATTGATTTGTGTATGTTGAATCATCCTCATATTCCTGGAATAAAACTCACTTGATTGTGGTGTATTTTTTTAATTGATGTGCTGTTTGATTTGGTTTGCTAGTATTTTGTTAATAATTTTTGCATCTAAATTCATCAGGTATATTGGTCTGCAGTTTTCTTTTCTTGTGTCCTTGTCTGACTTTGTTATCGAGGTGATACAGGCTTTGTAGAATGTGTTAAAGGGATTCCCTTCTGCTCTATTTTTTGGAAGAGCTTCAGAAGAATTGGTACCAGCTTTTCTTTTTACATTTGGTAGAAGTCAGCTGTGAGTCCATTTTGTCCAGGGCTTTTTATTAGGAGATTGTTAAATTACTGATTGAATCTCACTACTTGTTATTGGTCAGTTCAGGGTTTCTCTTTCTTCCTGGTTCAATCTTGATAGGTTGTATATTTTCAGGAATATATCCATTTCCTCTAGGTGTTCTAGTTTCTGGGCTTATAGTTATTTATAGTAGTCTTTGATGATCTTTTGTATTTCTGTGGTATCAGCAGTAATGTCTCCTATTTCACTTTTGAGTATGTTTGTTTGAATCATCTCTCTTCTTGATTAGGTCAGCTAGTGGTCTCTCAATTTTGTTTATCTTCTCAAAGAATAAAACATTTTGTTTTGTTGATTCTTTGTATTGTTCTTTTTTTCTCAATTTCATTTAGTTCTGCTCTAATCTTTGTTTTTCTTTTGTTCTGCTAGCTTTGTGCTTGGTTTGTTTTTGTTTTTCTAGCTCTTTGAGGTTCAACATCAGGTTGTTAATTGTGGTCTTTCTAGACTTTTGGTGTAGGCATTTGATATTATAAACTTACATTTTAGCACCACTTTTGCTGTATCCCGGAGGTTTTGGTATGTTGTGTTTACATTTTCATTCATTTCAAAAAAGTTTTAAATTTTTGTCTTAATGTCATTGTTGACCCAAAGATTGCTCAGGATTATGTTGTTTAATTTCCATGTATTTGCATAGTTTCAAGAGTTCCTCTTGGAATTTATTTCTAGTTTTATTCTACTATAGTCTGAGAAGGTACTTGATTTAATTTTCATTTTAAAAAATCATTGACTGGGGCGGAGCAAGATGGCCGAATAGGAACAGCTCCCATCTCCAACTCCCAGCGCCAGCGACACAGAAGACCGGTGATTTCTGCATTTTCAACTGAGGTACTGGGTTCATCTCACTGGGGAGTGCCGGACGATCGGTGCTGGTCAGCTGCTGCAGCCCGACCAGCCAGAGCTGAAGCAGGGCGAGGCATCGCCTCACCTGGGAAGCGCAAGGGGGAAGGGAATCCCTTTTCCTAGCCAGGGGAACTGAGACACACAACACCTGGAAAATCGGGTAACTCCCACCCCAATATTGCGCTTTAAGCAAACAGGCACACCAGGAGATCATATCCCACACCTGGCCGGGAGGGTCCCACGCCCACGGAGCCTCCCTCATTGCTAGCACAGCAGTCTGTGATCTACCGGCAAGGCAGCAGCGAGGCTGGGGGAGGGGCGCCCGCCATTGCTGAGGCTTAAGTAGGTAAACAAAGCTGCTGGGAAGCTCCAACTGGGTGGAGCTCACAGCAGCTCAAGGAAACCTGCCTGTCTCTGTAGACTCCACCTCTGGGGACAGGGCACAGCTACACAACAACAACAACAACAACAAAAAAGCAGCAGAAAGCTCTGCAGACGCAAACGACTCTGTCTGACAGCTTTGAAGAGAGCAGTGGATCTCCCAACACGGAGGTTGAGATCTGAGAAGGGACAGACTGCCTGCTCAAGTGGGTCCCTGACCCCTGAGTAGCCTAACTGGGAGACATCCCCCACTAGGGGCAGTCTGACACCCACACCTCACAGGGTGGAGTACACCCCTGAGAGGAAGCTTCCAAAGCAAGAATCAGACAGGTACACTCGCTGTTCAGAAATATTCTATCTTCTGCAGCCTCTGCTGCTGATACCCAGGCAAACAGGGTCTGGAGTGGACCTCAAGCAATCTCCAACAGACCTACAGCTGAGGGTCCTGACTGATAGAAGGAAAACTATCAAACAGGAAGGACACCTACACCAAAACCCCATCAGTACATCACCATCATCAAAGACCAGAGGCAGATAAAACCACAAAGATGGGGAAAAAGCAGGGCAGAAAAGCTGGAAATTCAAAAAATAAGAGCACATCTCCCCCGGCAAAGGAGCGCAGCTCATCGCCAGCAACGGATCAAAGCTGGACGGAGAATGACTTTGACGAGATGAGAGAAGAAGGCTTCAGTCCATCAAATTTCTCAGAGTTAAAGGAGGAATTACGTACCCAGCGCAAAGAAACTAAAAATCTTGAAAAAAAAGTGGAAGAATTGACGGCTAGAGTAATTAATGCAGAGAAGGTCATAAACGAAATGAAAGAGATGAAAACCATGACACGAGAAATACGTGACAAATGCACAAGCTTCAGTAACCGACTCGATCAACTGGAAGAAAGAGTATCAGCGATTGAGGATCAAATGAATGAAATGAAGCGAGAAGAGAAACCAAAAGAAAAAAGAAGAAAAAGAAATGAACAAAGCCTGCAAGAAGTATGGGATTATGTAAAAAGACCAAATCTACGTCTGATTGGGGTGCCTGAAAGTGAGGGGGAAAATGGAACCAAGTTGGAAAACACTCTTCAGGATATCATCCAGGAGAACTTCCCCAACCTAGTAGGGCAGGCCAACATTCAAATCCAGGAAATACAGAGAACGCCACAAAGATACTCCTCGAGAAGAGCAACTCCAAGACACATAATTGCCAGATTCACCAAAGTTGAAATGAAGGAAAAAATCTTAAGGGCAGCCAGAGAGAAAGGTCGGGTTACCCACAAAGGGAAGCCCATCAGACTCACAGCAGATCTCTCGGCAGAAACTCTCCAAGCCAGAAGAGAGTGGGGGCCAATATTCAACATTCTTAAAGAAAAGAATTTTAAACCCAGAATTTCATATCCAGCCAAACTAAGTTTCATAAGTGAAGGAGAAATAAAATCCTTTACAGATAAGCAAATGCTTAGAGATTTTGTCACCACTAGGCCTGCCTTACAAGAGACCCTGAAGGAAGCACTCAACATGGAAAGGAACAACCGGTACCAGCCATCTCAAAAACATGCCAAAATGTAAAGACCATCGAGGCTAGGAAGAAACTGCATCAACTAATGAGCAAAATAACCAGTTAATATCATAATGGCAGGATCAAGTTCACACATAACAATCTTAACCTTAAATGTAAATGGACTAAATGCTCCAATTAAGAGACACAGACTGGCAAACTGGATAAAGAGTCAAGACCCATCAGTCTGCTGTATTCAG